>NW_015971683.1:0-111008 GCF_000836435.1 Fonsecaea multimorphosa CBS 102226
CCCAAAAACGTCAAAATATCGACGCCAAAGAAAAAAAGGGGCGCCCAACGGACCGACGGGGGAGATATCGAGTACTTAATCTAATTGAAGTGACATTTTGTAGATAGATTAAAGTGGGTGGTACATGTCCATCATAGCTACCTAGTCGGTGCCTAGGTACCTGGGTACTGCAGTATACTGTAAAGCTAATGGGTGGAAAAATTGGTGGGATGGATCGGGGGGGTTTTTTGGCTAGGGGGTGCTGTAGCTTGATACCTATGGGTAGGCACCTAGCTAGGTCTTATGATTGGGGGTGAGTGGGTAAGTGCGCCTAGAAAGCGGTACTGATCCGTGCCCTTACGCACAGGTTATAGGTGTCTAGGTAAACAACGTGCAACCCAGGTAAAGGAACTGGGTATGGAAAGCGCTGAGAGTGCCGACACCCCCTATTTACACTGCCTTAGGTAGGCTAGGCTCCTTCTAGGGCAGCCGTCAGGGCCCCAGGCTTGAAATTAGGCGCCCCTCGCCCCCTAAGATTCATGAATCATGGGGAACTTTAGGCGTAGTACTGAAAGATTAAGAAAGGGGAGGTATTAACACCTTCCACAAAAGCTACCTAGGCAAGCTAACAAATCAACTCCCAGGCTGGTCGACCCGATACAGCAGCTCGGCCACATTGAACCAGCCTTCGTATTCGATCTCGTCCCTCGTCTCGTCCAGGTCGTAATGATAGTGTCCGCCCTTTGTGGTCTCTCTATCCCCATTCCCACCCGCGGCGACACCTTCGGGAGAGACAGTGAAGCAGTGGGTGTGTTCCATGCGCAGGGCCAACCCCCCGTCGTGGCCCGAGTGCAACACGCTCAGGCACACCAAGGGCGGCTCCTCGGCCGCAAAGGACATGTCAAAGTACCGCAGCCACCTGTCGACGTCGGCCCGCGAGGTGAAGGGCTGGGTCGGGAAATCCGGCATGACGTGCAGCTTGGCCGTGCCCTTGTTGATCAGAAACACCCCGCCCAGCGAGATCAGTTTGTCCCCAAAGGCGGCCTGCAGAGCGTGCTGGATGGTCGCCGTGAAGTTGAGCGGACCGCTGCGCGACCGCGCGGTGACGTGCAGACACTCGCAGGGCACGCCGTCGGAGCAGAACAGATTGCACATGAATGCGAAACCCGTGCTCTCTTGCGGGATCGGGGCGCAGCACACCGTGTCTGCGGCGGTGATCTTCGCATAGTGCGTGCGGTTGCGGACTGAGTCGGCGGCCCCTCCACCCTGGCCGGCGGCGGTCCCATACGCAAAGTTGGGCATGAGCTCCGAGTTTTGGCCCAGCACATAAAAGGGCCCAGCGCCCGCGCCGAGCAAGAAGCCTGTCGAAGGGGACATGTCGACCTGCCGAGCGATGGCGGCCAGGTCATACTTCTTGGTCAAGTTCGGCGATGGAGCGAGGTTCGGTGGCCCGCCCACGTCGACGATGCGAGTAGAGCCGCCAAGTCCCGGTCCCGCCAGGTGATAAGGCGCAGCTGTCAAGTCCGGAGGAGTGGCCATTGAACAGGAGGAGACAGCGAAGTTGGAGGAGAGACCCGAAGCGATGGCCTCAGCGAGAGACGCCAGCGAAGGCGGCGACAGCGCAACCTTCTTTACCTGCCATGGATTGTGCGAAGCCATTCCGGCAGATGTCGTTGCTTGCAGCGGAGAAACCTGTAGTGGACGCAAGCAGCCTACCTGATCAGTTGCAGAGATGTGTATCTTCTTCCAGAGTCAGAGGGAGACAGAGATGCGGCAACGCCTCACTGCTCTGAGCAAGTCTGGCAGTTGACCTCGGATGAAAATGGAACAACAATCTTCCGGCGCGCAATATACAAGGCAAGATGTGAAATACACCCGTCGACGCCATCGACAACAACATCAACACGATCACGGTATTCAGAGCAACTGCCATCACTAGTCACGGCAAATGGCCCCGAAGATACGGCAACAGTAGCCTCCACATCAACGTGATACCTCGACACTGACTGTGGGGTCCATCGAAGGCATTGCCGTAGGGATGGTCAGTGGGCTGTCTGGACAGTACAGAGACCGCAGCTGCTCCAACTCCGAGACGACTCGATGCAGCCCTCGATAGCGGCAGGAGAAGATGGCTCGT
Source organism: Fonsecaea multimorphosa CBS 102226 (assembly GCF_000836435.1). Classification (NCBI taxonomy): domain Eukaryota; kingdom Fungi; phylum Ascomycota; class Eurotiomycetes; order Chaetothyriales; family Herpotrichiellaceae; genus Fonsecaea; species Fonsecaea multimorphosa. Next base: position 2,117 of record NW_015971683.1, read on the forward strand.
TCCAACGACACGTAACAGCCGTTGTGTTTGGACCCTGTCTTGGTGGCCTTGATGATGCACTGGTTCGCACGCCGGGAAAATCTCTGTCCAGATTCATGATAGATTTGGGTAATGTTGACGTCCAAGGCAGGCACCATGACCGAAATCCTTCCTTCGGAAACGCGCACATATTTGGCGCGAGAGGACCTTGGCTCTGAGATCTTTGGACCTGTTGGTCCACGCTGTCCGGGATTGTCCTCTTCTCCTGTACCGCTGCGTCGACGAGCCCAAGTACGAGGGCGCCTAGGCCGGAGTGTCATTGAGAAGGGAGGAAGCGCATCTGCGCGTGCACGCCGAGTCCTTGAAGGAGTCGGGGCACAGGACCTGCTAGCCTCTCGTGCCATTTGGCAAGGAGAAACCGCCGGCGTGCGTGCACGCCCAGGCCCTGGAGTTTGTGGGATGTCTTCTGCTGCCGCCGTGGCTGTGCTTGGAGTTTGTGGGATGTCTTCTGCCGCCGCCGTGGCTGTCCTTGGAGTTTGTAGGATGTTTTCTGCTGCAGCCGTGGCTGTCCTGGCAGTCGTCGTCTCCTGACTGGCTTCTTCAGGAATATCCGACAGATCCACTTCAGCGTCTGACATGTCTTCATGTTTCACCTGTGTGACGGGAACATCGTCCTGCTCTTGGCTTCGCTTGCGAATGACAGGAGCATCAGGGGAAGGACTCGGCATTGACTCGACCGCCAAAGAAAGGGCGGCATCCTCACCAGGGGAAGGACTCGGAATTGGCTCGACCGCCAAAGAAGAGGCATCATCCTCATGGGAAGGAGATCTTTTCAGAACTCCAACTTCCCCTGTGCGACAATTTGGGTCCCTGTGCGGCTTCCACCTGTACCCAGGGAGAGGGAACAACATCCGCGGCCGCCGTTGCTCGAGAGCATTGTGCTTGTCTCGCAAGATCTAGGAAGGCTATCAGCACATATCAATGGGTCAGCACTCACTGCCACCCCCAAATACTGGATTGCATACCGTTCTCTCTGCCTCGACGTCACGGTGAAAACGAGCAAAGGAAGCATCTTCGCACTCTCGACGTTCTCGGACCTCGTAGGGACAAGTTCGACCACGACGCACAAGCACGGCGTCGTCCTCGGCCCGCTGCTGCACCAGCTCTCTGAACTGGCGGGCACCTCTTTCCTCGACAACATTCAGGACCTGGATGCGAAAATCAGTCTCATATTGCGACCCAGGCTCGCCCCCTCGCGGAGGCAGCCGAGGTGGCACTGCAAGGCCACCGCGTGGTATAGGGTTGGTTGAGGACTCGTCGTGTGTAGGCACGAGGCTTTCCAAGAAATCCGTCATCCAGGAATCTGGCAAGCTGCTCTGATATGACATGGACATTGTTTCAACCGAGACTTCAAGGGGAAGATAAAATAACGTGGCAGGAAACGATAGACGGCTGTCCAACCCTCAGAGCAGGACGGTAGATATGATCTGCGATGTGCTAGATCTTGGAAGGATTCGATTAGGTTTATAAGGCAGGTCGCATGGGCTGAAGGCTTCTCAGCGATATAAAGGTTCGGATCTGGGGAGATGGGTTGGGGCCACTGGGGGTTTCTTCAGACAAATATGGCGCGGAATCAATGGAACAGGTGAAGATGACAGCATAACAGCACGGCCGCAGCAAGTGTCGGCCAATTCTTTATCTCTCTTGAGAGTCCATGGTGCTGTCATGCTCTTGGAGGGGCTGTATAGCTCCCTCACTCCAGCCTTGACGCCAGGATCGGTCCCTGACATGGCTTCCCGATCACCTCCTAGTCCCGAAACTCATCTTTCAGATAGTCTGCACAATAGCCGATCTCTTTTCCCCCTCCACTGCGAGCGGCCTGCCACTTCAGTCCAGTTAGAACACATCTCTCCATATCGAATGCCGTTGGTGGCTTACGTTTTCACCCTTTCTAGACCATTTTGAAAATGGTGTCTTTTTCTTGTGCGGCCCGTGGTGACCGTAGATACTGGATGAGGTGCTCGACGCGGAAGTAAACCCAGATTAGCGGCAAGCAGGCTCCGCCGATCAGTCCAACGAAGGGACCCAGAATGATGATCAGAATAGCGGCGACCTTCTCGTAAGCCCAGGAGACTCGGCTCCGCTGGTGCAAGATCTCGTCCTCCATGATGGAGTCGCCTTGGCTAGATTCCGGAGTCATGGGGCCTGTGTAAAAGTCGAGTCACTGAAAGCCCATGTGCTAGATATGTTCACCCCACTGTGTTTGGACTTTGGAGCACTGTGAGGCAGTGAAATGAGGTCGGAGCTGGATCTTGGTCGACGTGGAACTCCGCAACTATTGGGTTCTTACGACGTCCTCGTATTGCACAACCCTTTGGTCGAACTAGTTGATCTCGATGGACCGGAGTGCGCAAAATCTTCCCATATCCCCCGTGCAATCGGCGAGGTCGGGATCTCTTGACGCCTTCAAACTGCAGAAGCTCGTCTTGTACTAATTTATTGGACCATTTTCTCCAGCGCGGGGTTTGATCTGTCAGTGGCGCTTGGCTTGGCCTTCAAGAGGCAGGTGGCTACCATGAGCGTGGACCTTATTGGTACTGCCGCTGGTTTGCTGTGCGAGTTGCTCGTACAGGTAGCCCAACTCGACTTCCGGTCTTGGGAAGACCTGGTCATGGCGGTTTGTTGAGTAGCAAGGGGCCGAGAGGGCCCTTTTGGCGTGACCAGGGTTCTTGGATTGATCGGACAGATTGACCTGCCAACTTTTCTTCGCATGTGCCTCTTCTCTGCTCAACAAGGCCAAGCTTCAGAGCGCCCACGGCATCTTCTGGTGGGCTGGATGCAGTATTTTCTGTCGATTGTGGTAGAGTTTGCCTTTGACGTGCACGGCTCTTTGCCTGATAGGCCGAAAGTCCTAGCAAGCAGCTGGTCCCTGCCCTTTGTCGGGGCTCTATCCTTCGCTATTGAGCGCCACGCCTAGAGGCCAAGTGGAAGACATGAGCTGAGGCTGCAGCAGAGGCTGCAGCAGTGGACAGCGTCTCGCAGAGCCGTGGGTCTTGATGACACTTGAAAATGGTCAACTGAGTCGTAGCTCATGCGTGCTCGCATTTTCTCGCATTTCCCAGGCAGCTGAGAGCTGCCGCCATCCTGGTGTAACCTGAAGCGTCAACTGTTTTTGAACTCCGACATTCCACCCCGGCTGGAACAAGGGTGATTTGGCCAATAGCCTCACTCAGCCTTAGCCAGTCGACATTTCAAGCGCCCCGGCTCCATTGTTCATGGCATGTCGCCCTTCACCAATCAGATATCCGTGCCTATGCCTGGCGGTGGAGTTCCAGCAGCCAAAAATGACAAGTCAGGTGTGAGCATCGCAAGGGTCGAGTGTCTAGCGAATGCCCTTGGGCGAGAATCAATGCCCATTGGATCATCGGGACATTCATTGGCAAGACCGTGCCGCAATTCCTCCACAGCTCCCGCTCAAGGCGGACGGACTGACACTCAGGCCGCTCGACCACTGTCTATGCTATTGTTCAGCAGCCGGACAGAAAATACGCAACAGCGTTTCCCCTTTCGTTTTCCTCATATGGAGAGAGCCAATTGTGTGCCGGTAGACGGCGAACCGAGGAAAGCAACTTAGGATACTGGAGCTAGTATCAGTCATTACGCAATCTCCTAGACCGCAACTTACTCGAAAATAGACCGCAGCCACCAGGTGGCAGACGGAACAAAGAAGTCTATCCAGGGGATAGCAATCCGAGAAAATACGGAGACGACATCTCCTTTGTGCTCGAAGTCGGTAGCGCCAGTGCACCAGAGCAGAGCGAAGCGAAGCAACGGCGACATTGTGTGGGGGAGGGAATGGTCATTCGCACGCTATTGAAGCTGCCTTGCTGTACTCCAACTTGACCGACCTTGTGGCGTGGCTTAGAAACCATCCTGGAACAAAAGCAAAAGGAATATGCTTCGTTGATGCAGAATACAATGTCCCGGAGGCGGCGGAGTCCTCACTCCGTCTTGCAGCCTGATACTGACAGGTGGACATATCTCTACGCATTTGCTTCCTGGCCAATTCTCCAGCAAGCATCCTGGGTCGAACATCCACTTGAAGCAGGAGGCGGTTCCGTAGAGAGACAGAACACGAAGTGTTGAGGTCCCCGCATCAACTCTGGCTAATGACCAGCCTATCCGCTGGATGGATCCTCTGTTGACATCAGCGAAGTGCCATAGACCCGAGAGTCATGCAATCACCAGGAGCAGATGTATGCAGAGGCATCCTGGCCACGGCTGAACCTGCCGTGTTTCGTCCTGTTAACCGCTGGTTCCGTTCGGACAGCTGAAGATCTCTGCCATTCTAAGGATTGGCAGACTGGCAGACAGACAGGAGAACAGCTGCATGCTGTTTAGTAGCTCGCTGTCGATGGGAGAAGTACACAATTTGCGATTAATCCAGGCCTATCAAAGACCCCTTTCCGATGGCCTCTCGGTAGGCTGTGCAAGTCGTGCTTCTGCCCAAGGCTGCTCTGGCGGTCAATTCGGCTGCAACCCCTGCCTCTCCAGCCAAGTGTCCATCCATTCCTCGTTCCAGTTGTGGTCACACGCGTAATCAATCATCTCCCCACAGGGGCGACTAGCTTCTGCCTCCTGGAACCAGATGTGCTTGTTGAACTCTTGGAACGAATGGTAGAACTCGGTTGAATCTTCCGTCTCTTTGTTGAGCCTGTAAAGCTGGAAGATTTCCATTGCTGGGACACCGTCGTCATCCATGCTCATTCGAACATTCATGATTTTCCCCGGTACAATCGTGGTAGGATCACTGTCTGAGGCGCGTTGACCCTTTTGGCGTACCGAAACTCTGCGCCAGATCTCGGACTTGTCTGCTATCTCGCTTCGGTGGAAGAGTACCAGAAAGAACCGGCTCACTTGAATCTCTTGGCCGAGTCTGCCGGTCTGGATTTTCAGGAGGGTTGCAGGGTGGTGCAGGCGATGGAGGTCCATTTGAAAGAGGGTTTTGACCAGAATCTGTAAGCCTGGCAGTTTGGACAAGTGACAGACTGAGTCTCTCACAGCAGAGAGCACACTTGCGAACGGCCAGATACGGCTCCGATCCTTCTGATCGCCAGAGTGGTGCAGCTCCAGGTCTTCGTTGACTCTGTCATCGTTGGCATTTACCACCAGGCAGTGTAGGACCGAGATGAAGAAAGTCAGTTGTGGATGTTCAGAGGAAGGGTAGAAGGCGACAGTGTTAGTAGGAGTCCAACCCTCAATTTGGAGGACTTGAAAGGCCGTAGCCGGTGTAGCTGGTGTGGTTGACCTCGCTTCTGTGCCTGGGCGAGGAATACTTTCGGAGTGCGAGGCTTCCATGGCGTCGGGGGTCATTCAGGCTTAATGGCAGGAGTTTCCGTGGCGGTGACTGCTTTGTTGCAACCGAGCGATGTTAAGGTGAGGCAATTCAGATAGATCTTCCTGTGGTAAACGAAGAGCAGGTTGATGAGGTGGAAAGGCAATGCTGATGACACAGGTCCTTTGGGAGGATGTGGTTTTAGAGAACGGCGAGGTCGATCCGAAAGGCAAGGATGCCAGAGAAGTGGAGAGAGGTAACCGATAGCCAGTAGACGCTGGTGGATGCTCTGTGTAGAGGAGTGATAAGGGATGAGTGATGCAAGATGAGACGTGCAACTTTGAAGATGTGAGACGTGAGTTGCGCATGCCAGGGAACGCAAGTCATTTGTCACCACTGGCCTGATGGGAGCAATCCATACTAGAACAAGCAGGAATCAACCAGGCAAAGCAAGGAGAGCAGAGGAGACAGAGATGAGAGGGAAGACATGGGAAGACAGGGGAAGACAGGGGAAGACAGGGGAAGACAGCCAGATGGTGGGGATGATGGCTTCATTGAACTCAACTGCGGTCGCAGGAAGGTGACTGCGCTGGCTGCGCTGGCCGTCGACCTGGCTGCGACTGCGATGGTCGCTGGGTCACCAACCTCATCACCCTCAACATCTCACCACCTCACCACCTCACCGTCCTCATCTCCTTGACCTCGGCGGCCGCATCTTTACCATGCTGGCTACTTACCCTGCTTACCTACCTTGACACCCGTGTCCATCACCCTTGCAAGTGCTTCCAGGGGTCAACTCAGCCTTGCGGGACCAGCGAGACACAAGGCTCCAGGCTGAAAGGGGTCAGGACTCGGTGTCACACAAGCCATGTCTTCTGGATACCTGTATGTGCTTTGCCCGTAAGATATGGTACAACAGTGACGCAGTGGTAGATGTAGTCTGCACTACAATTAAACGTCTTGGTCGGCTGCTCCCATGTATGAGATGAGGTCTTGGTAGGCAGAGAGCACCTCCAGCACGGGCTCCATGACTCGAAAGCTCCTTAGGTACCTACCTAGGTAGGTACCTAGGTAGTTAGAGGGCTCTGCACCAGCCTAACAACAATTGACACCCCAGCTGTAAACCTTGCGATGACCACTTCTACCTAGTTGGCCCGGTGGCTTCCGTTGGGCCATTAGGCGGCGGCCGAAACTTCATCTTCGGGGCACCTGGGCAGTGAAAGCCAAATCACAACAAATAAAATGGGGCCTGGGGGCTCATGAGAAGCAACGGAGCATGCCCCGGCCCAGTACGATAGGTAGTTAATCAATTGAATATCCATCCAGTAAACTTCGTGATGGCATCTCTGCATCCGGATTTGCATTGACACCTCGCATGCTGCAAGCCTCCGCCTCACTTTGGAGCACCTACAAAGTGAGAATTTCCCCTTCTTTTCTTCGAAGTTCGAGGCGACTGGCGGGGACTGGCATGGAGTGCATGAGACGAAGCAGAGCAAGCACAGTAAGCACAGCAAGCAAGCTGCCTGGTAGCCAGTTAAGTCAGTGAGGCACCTTGGGCAGCTACTATGCCTATGTATTATTATTTGACTTGGACTCCAGGGGGAGCTTTGCCTACCTAGGTACCTAAGGTAGTTTCCTTAGTTTGTTGGCTCGCTGCGGCAAAGCCGGGAAGTCTGAGTTGATCAACCCTGGGGTGGTCAGAGTGTACCTAGCGAGCTAGGTAGGTAAGAGTTACAGTGGGAGAGAACGGAGTCGAGGGGGCGGCTGCCTGCGCATTTCCAGTTGGCGTGGGGCCTATGCCCACCTGCACTTTTCACTCCGAGTCCCTCCCTGCGCTGCTTCCTGCCTGCCGCCTGCGCCAACAAATCCCCACCACCACCACCATCTTTGCTTAACCCAACCACCTAGTACATTACCTCCCGTCCTGCGTACGAACAAAAAGACCCAAATTACCAGGCCAAGTCCATTGCCATCGACGCCTCCTCCTTCTACCCTGCGTATGCCTGGACACGAGACTCTCTCCCCCCTCACCACAACTACCGGACATGGGTCTCAACTTGCCAAAGCACCGTCCTGACACTGAGGTAAGTGGCGCTCAAGCAGGAGGTTGGGCTGAGAGCTTCATTGGCCCTGCTGCGCGGGGGGCTAGCTTGCTCGACTCGAAGCTGGTTATGGTGGGAAAGCTGGACTGGAAGCATACCCAAACGACACAGGTTAAGCCAGTCAGGACGCCATCGTTGAAGAGGAGGATGGTGATGGTGAAGCGGACTTGACAACAGCCACCTTGTCTCGTCAAGGTTTTTCATTCGCAAACCACTAATCGCTTTCAACTTTGCATGACGCGGTTCTCACGCCAGGCAAGGGGGCCAGCAGGCAGAGGAAGCTATGAGCCAGTGAGCAGCATCAAGTGACTTGTCAATTCCCTCCCGCTTCACCCCTTCGACCGGCCTTGACCTCCTATTTTCTGCAAACCGGATTGACTAGTTGGGCGGCAGCGCACCAGCCTCGTATTCATGCAGTCGCGTACATTTGCCAACGGAAAGGGCGGGACAATCAGGCCACTGTCGCCCGCCAAACCACGTCGCGACCATGAGCCATGTATGTGAGTTCTACCGTGCCTCTCCATCTGGGGAATGTGATCCATGCTCACATATGGCATCAGCACCGTATCCTTGATTGACGGCCGCATCAATGTTGAACGAATTGAGACCATCGGTTGCATGAGACGTCCCAAAGGTAACCATATCAGCCGCGTGGGTGTGCGGACATCCGAAAACTACGACAAGGTTGAACGATAAAGGTACATACCTAGGTACCTCCGGAAGTACCAGACACCTACCGAGTCACCGAGCAATCCTGGGAACCTCGATACCCAGAATATCACGATTCCTCCCGGGGGAACGAGGGAAGAACAACTCTGAGTTCCACATCCACGTTGACTTTCGCCTTTGATCGCTCGATCGCTCGATTTGCTCGATTTGCTCGATCTTGGTCGATTGCTAACCAGCCCACCCCTACTCGCGCTACACTGTGATGCAACTCACGACTCGACCCAATGCATAGCTAGGTAGCTAGCGACCTATCCAGAGCCCCCGGAGCTAGTCCAGACGGCTTTCGTCATGACTGGTAGCCACCTGCCATCAGCAATGCCCGGTCTAGCATCCGGCGCTACGACGGACATTCATCATCACGAGAGGACAGGAGAGGAAGGCGGAGTACCTCGTAGAGAGCTGCAATACACCTGGTCAACTGCTTTCCAAGTTGCGTTGCGAAGCTGAGGCAAAAGACTCTTGCCGGCCAAAAGACGAACTTTTCACGAGGCCAAAATCAGCCTGTGGCTCAAGTTACATACATGAAGGACACATTGTACCGGGCAGACAAAGCCAACAACCAACATCAACCGAGAAAGCCCGGTTCTATACCATATGTTGATGGCCTAACATCCCTCAAAATGGTGAAAAGACATATAAAAACCCGAAAGTCAAGCACACCTCCACCAGCTTAAAGTCATTCCATGTCAAAGCTGCCGCCTCCCCGCCCCATTTTCTCATAGATCAATGCCTCCTAAGCCATCTCCATATTACCTTTCATCAGATACATGCATTTCTCCATTTTGGCCAGTAGGAAGGATAAGTCGTCACGGTACGAGACCCAGATCCGAAGCCTATTGTCGACGTCTCGTTCCACCCGTAGAGCATTCAGGAACACGTCGGTTTTGCGATGGAGCCCGATGACTTCGTACACGTCGTCAATGTTTGCGTCTTGGACGTACTCGTCGCCCTTGGCCGCTTCCATGACGCGCTGGTGGAGGTACTCGGAAGCCGTGCCTGTCATGGACGCGGCCAGGGCGCCATGGACGGCGTCCAATTGTCGTGACCACGAATCCAACAACCTACCCGGCGGCAATTCGTCCGGGAGAGTGGCGGGATAAAGCCACAGCAGGAGACTGAGCGAGTCGTAGGTCTCCCACATCTTTTTCAATAGCTTCATCAGACATGCGGGCTTTTCGAGACAAGGTAAAACTGTAGTGTCAGCAGTGGCGCGACTTTCTGGGGGCTTCGGAAAGAAAAGAAGGGTCTGGTAGCATTACCCCATAGGTGTTGGTGATTTCCTCGTCCTGAAGAGGGTTGATTCCTCGATCTGGCCCAGAAAACTCAACCGCCATGAAGAGCAGGCCGCCCCAGTGGGCAAGTCGCACCGACACGGGTCCATTGCCCGCCAGCTCGGCCGGTCGGTCAAAGTGATGGAAACCCGTATCAGCCGTTCCGCCATTGTGCCAGGTTCTAAAGTCGATACTGACGATGGACCGGGCCGGCACGACCACGACGTGGTTCCGTCGCCGGTCAACGGCGTTTCGACCCGACAAAAGCGCCTGATAGAACTGGTCTGAAAGAAACGACACGTGCAGCATGTGGTCGACCCGGCCTTGAAAGTATGCCTCTGGGCTCGTGGCGACAAAGTCCATGGTTGAAGCGGATGTTTGGCCTGTATGGGGTGTAGGAGACTCTGTTGTCACTGTTGAATTTGAGGGGGATTAGGAACGAACGACGACAAGGGGAGCAAGCCAGATGGAAGAAGACGGGAAGGGGCAGATGAGAGGTACCAAGGAGGAGACAGAGAGGTCACTGCGAGGAAGGAAAGGAGATGTCTGGATCGCTTTGCAAGGAAGAAGGAGAGGAGAAGGACGAGGATGGGATGGGATGAGGGTTAGCGAGAGGTAGAAAGAGGCAGAGAAGGAGGAGGAGGAGGAGGAGGAGATGTAAATACATACCCACCAGCGGTAGCGACGATAGGTCGACCAAGCGGCTGCATCCCTGGCGGCTCTGATCATATCAGTCACATTTCATTCAGTCATTCAACTCACTCGATCATTCATGCATTCATGCATTCTTGCATCCGCGTCTGCACCTCCCACCTCCCACCTCCACCTCCTCGTCCTCGTCCATCGGCATTCTCCTTTGAACCGCAGTAAATCTGCAGATTCCCTGCTTCGGCGAAGCTTGGACCCTCACTAGCCGACAACAGTCTTTACTCAAACTGCCCTGTCGACCCGCCATCATCAACACCTGCAGCACTCTCCGGCTCGCCTGGGTTGGATGTGAGCGTCAATTTGATGCCACCACCGCTCTGCATCCCACAATATCCAAACACATGTCAAGATCTGCACACACGGCAGGGGCAGGGAACAAGGCAAAGGAGACCGCTGGGGGCGGGGCGGAAGAAGGGGAGTGGAGGGGGGAAAGAAACCAACTTTTCTCTCGCAATGGATCAGAAGGGCACTCTCACCCCAAGGAGTACGAGTAACACAACATCCAGAGACTAAATTCCAACCCAGAGGCTAAACGGGCCTCGCGGATCCTGACTGGTGCCCGACCGCCACTTGCACGCATGCCACGGCAGGTGTGGGAAAAGGCAGTAGAAAAGCATCCATCGAGAGGGCGTAGGTGGAAAATGAAAAGGGCCGCCTCTGGATCAAGCCTATCGTGTACCTCGTAGTGTGCCAGACTCCTGCGCCAACGTTGTGTAACCACACCGAAAAACCTCCCCTCTTGGCACCACCGGGGTTGACGTCTTTGACGCCCTGGCAGCCTTTCTCTCAGGCTAGTGAGAAGCCCTCTCCTATTCCGGATGGCCAGAATAAAAGCACCGACAGGTCCATTCGGATTCCGGTCAAATCAAGACCGACAACTTGTCTAGCTGGCGTGCAAGCGACTCTGGGCCTCAAGTTTTCCTGGGCCTCGTGACAAGAGCTCTTTCGACGTTATTCAATCCTGTATTGGTAATCACTGCGCCGCACATGCGTGAGCTGGTCCCGGTCTTCTCTGTCTGTTGCTGCCCCCTCATGCGCCCGCCTTACTGTCCCAAGTGGAATAAGAATCTGCCCGTCGTCCTCACAGTCCAGAGAAGCGAAAACAAGCCTTGGGTAGATGGACATCTGTAATTCGGTTACTTTCGAGGAGCAAAGACGTGAATCCATGATTGTTGGGAACCCTGGTCTTATCGGGGAGACATGTTCGCCTGCTTTTACCAGTGTTGAAGAAAAGCAGCAGAAGCGAGGCAATCGACAGGCTGTTGGCAGGAGATAATTTCCGAATGTGTACGCAGCGCGTGAAGACATAGTAGATCTGAGCACCGGATGAGATGATGGTAACGAGGTAGTGCTTGCTCCATGGGATGGGCCTGCACGGCCGAGGAGGAGTGAACCCACAACATGCATACCATCGCCAGGTACATGATTCGGACCTTTTTATTTGATTTCTTTTTTAGCCCGATCGACGTGGGCGTTCACCCTGTCGTTGCCGTCGCCGGCAAGCAGGTGGCTGTGGTGGATCATTTGTCCCCGTGGAAGATGGCGTAGGACGGCGGATGGATGTTTTACAACCCATTTTCCTTTCAAGTTCTTGCATCGAAAGATTTCCTCGTTTGTATCTGCCATCGTATAGTCAGGTCGGTCGAAATAGTCTGCAAACTGGTCCAGTATTAGACTAGTCACCGTTGGCCTACACCCGAGTAGTAGAGACATACTCCTCGCAGGTGTGACACGTCAGGGCCTCCACGACGGGACAATCTCCGAGGATGTTGTCGAGCTTGCCATCTAGATGTTCAACATCGTGTGCAAGGCTGTAGAGCGGTCACGGACCCGTCTCTTTGTGAACCCGACGGTCATCCTCCGCTAGAGAAGCGAGGGTGGATGTAATTCTGAACAGTGAACCCCAGAAGCCGGCGTAGTCACTGTGCCAATAGAGCACTAGGCGAAGCAAAGCGTTGAGGGGGAGGTTTCAGAGGACTTGCCCATAGGACTGACGATGATGCATTGATGCCACGAAAGAAGACGCACGAGGTATGTTGGTATGGGTGCGGTGATGGTGGTCGTGTCGTTGTTGTCTCTCACCTACCAGCGCTCTCTAGATTGCTCTGATTACAAGGGGCAGCTACGCCCTTAACCAGATTCGAACCACCTGCAGCCACCACCCAGTGATTGATACATCGAGAGGAAGCCACGAGGGAAGACCAGAATCTAGAGGAAACTGCAATCGTCAAAATGGCATAGGCCAACAACGCAAAGGACCGGCGACACTGGTGGCGGCGCGAGCACCAGCAGCGACCATTTTGTGAGGCGGATCGAAATCGGGGCTAAACGTCAGTTGGTGCGGAACGTGGATGCGGGTGGTAGTCAGAGGTCCTGGTCCTTGAGCTTCACGGCCCTAGCTTGGAAGACTTGGTTCAGTGTTGCGGTGGCAGACTTTCTCTCAAGACGATGTTGATGCTGGCTGACCAGCTCCTTCGACGAATAGAACTGCTGCCTTCACTTCATTATCTGCACAAAGACATCATTCCCCGAAACTTCCTTCTGAGGACAGGAGGCCACAGTTTCGATCGACAACCGGTTGCTTGAGCAGCAGGATCAGTCGAAGATCTGTACGGACTCTGCAGGCGAGTTTCCGTGGCGGCAGCTGGCACAAAGCCGGTTGGGTACCAAAGAAGCAGAGGAGAAAATGACGGTCGACGTGTAACGACACAGCGAAATGCAGGAGAGAGAGATTCTTGGTCGGACTGAGCGAAGGAGGGAGGTGCCGGTCCGCCTTCCTGTATAACACAACCGGCTTTCTGAGGGAAATCGGCAAGACGCGAGATTGGACCTTCCAGCAGATGTTGTATCACCCGGGCTTATCCATCCAGCACAATTGCAATCGAACACGGGGTTCAACTGCGGCTGTATTGGAAATGAAGCCTTGCTCGTCGCTTCGGAGTCGCAATCCCAACCGGCTAAAACCTGCCGGGCGACGTAGGATTCCAGGCTGAGGCCGTGCATCCACCAATGATAGACATCCACCTTGCAAGAAGCCTTGGCGGTGTTGTCCATCTCAGCCTGATCATTTATCATCATCAGCCGACTCGCATCGCTTCTGAGCTCTCCCAGCATCTTTTCGTCATCGTCTTTCTCCTCTTGAAGAGCACCCATTCCATCTGAATCTTCATTTGTTTGCGGGTTTTCATCAAATCGTGTTGTCGGCTGGTCCGTTGCTTGTTGCTGCTTGTCACTGCTGCTCGCAATCACATATAATCAACGAGAGTCTCCGAATCAATCCCATCACAACTTCGACTCCTCCCAAGGCCACCCACCTATCCCCAGAAGCCACCCCCTCGCACGAAATGGCCATGATGACAGTGTATGAGGTCCAGTACAAGCGCCTGCCCGCCTTCCACGCAGCCATTTATATACACCGAGACGAGAAAGGCGGCTTCATGTACCACACCGTCGGTTCCCACACGGCGGGCTTTCGGTACGAAGCCTGTAAAAGCGAGCGACCCGAGAAGTCCAGGAGCCTGTATAAGATGTGGCCGAGGGGGAAAGTAGCACCGGAGGACTTGCCTCGAGTCGACTTGGTTTGTCAGAATGTGCCCGTACCTCGCATCCGAAGCATTTCCGGCGTGCGAATTGAGCGAGATTGCCGGCACTGGGTGCATCAAGCGCTTGGTGACTTGCGGACCGCAGGAGTTCTCCAGGAGATGAGCCGGACAAAGTGATGGTGGCGGTTTGAATGAGTCCAAGGACCGGGGGATAATGACAGCGAGGGCAATTACCATCCAATCTCATTTTCCAACATCAGCAGCCAGGCGTACTCGCTTGGATATGGGTCTAAGAATTTGCCTACCCAATGGTGCCAATCGTCCTCAAACCACCCACAGGCCATGATTGCTTGAGAATATTCCCAATAACTCGGATACCAACCTGCGAATTCCCAGTCCAGAAGGACAATCTCCAGTCCGGACTTGGGCTTGGCCCTGACCATGATATTCTTGGGTTGCAGGTCGCCGTGCGTAAGAGTCGGAGGGTGATCGCGGAACACCAGGGGAAGACTCTCCTGATAGAAACTGGCTTTCCCCTCGATGGCCTTTATAGCCTGGCATTTCTTAATGATTGCGTTGTTGAGTTCCATCTCCGTGGCGAAAGGCCCGCCGAGGCCTGGCAATTGATCCCCATGGCCACTCCAGAACAGGCCGTCGCGCAGCGGGATATCGTCGAGACTGCAAAATCCGTTTGGTGATTGAACGGCACGCATTCGACGCAAACATTCCCCGAGCTGGTTCGCAATCAGCTTCTTCTCCGAGGCGGTGAGATTGGGCCATAATGCGTGTAGCGTCTGACCATTCACTCGTTCCATGACGATGAAGTTCTTGCCCCGATCGTGATAGATGGCGTAAACGCGGGGGACTGGCATTCGGGCCCGGCTTTGCACAAACATCATCATTCGCCCTTCTTCAAGGTCAATGCCCTTGCCATACTTGACCACAAAATGAGGGCCCACCGTAACGACCTTTGCGGTGAGGCGCTCTGACAAGACCCCTCGAGATCGTTCAATGTCTTTTGTCGTGGGCAGCCTCGCCGGCAACTCGGTCGCGGAGGCATAGTATGGGATCGATATGGAAAATGGCTGGGCCTGTGTCACCTCAGGCTTGAGTGTGCGTGGGCAACTGGGGCGTCGGAAAAGATGCGAGGACTGCCGGCAGAATTGGAGAAGCAGTGTCGCAGGGAGCAGCACCAGCATCACAATCCGAGAGGCCAGACTTCTCGCTTCCATCATGGCCATCGTGAATCTGCTCGAAACACAGCAACACGGCCCAAAGGCTCATCGACTCCATGTTGATCCGGAGAAGCTCGTACAGGGCCACGAGTCCATGTGACAAGAGGTTGATGCAGGTCCCAATTTCTCGCCGAGTCGCCAATTAGTTGGTGGGGGCCGATCTGGGCAGCCCACGCAACCTTGGAAGTGACACAGTCACCCAGGCCGGTACCGCAGTCTCATCCTCCCGCAGTCTCATCCTTCCGCAGTCTTTCTCCCTTCCCACTCCTCATCGGCCCCCGACGACGTGCCAACCCCGTAATGATCGATGCGCGCCTGCCGTTCGTCTCCAAAGTCCTTATGCAGCTGATGCCTTGACCCATACTCTAACCCGCTACGAGAGAACAGACCGCTCAATGAAAGAATGGCGTCGAACTTGGAGACGTCGAAAAGTCGGTGCGCTGGAGCTGGAAGAGACGAGGCAGCAGCAATGTCTTGCAACAGCTTGCAAGGGCGCTGAAACAATCCATGACCTCTCAACGTCCCCAAATACGTACGAATGAATAGATGGCTCAATGCCCTCACCCCGAACTGTCGATAACAGTCATGGCTAGGCCTACTCAAGAGCAAGATTTGACAAACGGGAATCAACAGAAGAAAGAAAAAGAGAAAAGACATGGAGATCCGGGTTACATCTTACCATAATGTGTCGGCCGCAGCCGCCTTGTCCGGATGCGAAGCACGAGCATATCATGGACGAGTCTGGCAGGACCAAAGGAGACCAGGCTGCCGGTCCTTTTGACAGGAAAGGCGCTTCTGCAAAGGCAGTGGTTGTCTCGCAGATACGATGCCCTCGATACGGTAAGCCAGGCAGATTCGGTCTGTTATGAGCCTACGTTTCCTCGGTATGGTGAAGGGAGATCAAACACATGAGCGGGCACACAAGAGGAGGTGCCGGCCGGACAAAGCGTCCGGTGAGAGATGAGCAGCTTGGTCTTCTTGATTGCATAGCTGTGGCTTTTCAGGTCTTTTTCTCCATTGCTGTCAGCCCAAAATGCGAGATTGCCCTGTTCTCATTGAGTCGACGGCAGGCCGCACCTGTGGCTGGACTGGTCAGGTAAGTGATGAGCACACGAAACATGATTCATTCTGCACTGGACGATGGAATTCTATTGCTAGATTGCGCTGCATCACTTTATGGCATCGAGATTACTCGGTCCCTCGATCAATGTCCAGTTCGTTCTACGAATGATGGCTTAGATGAGCAAGCGAGGATACGCCGCTCAAACCCACCAGCTCAAAAAGTCAAGTCGATATTGTACCATAGCATTGCTGGCAGAATAAATATATCTGAGTGATATCATTTGCATAATATAACTCGATTTGTTGCAGAAGAATCGCAAAGTTCCGCGTCGGGTTGGATGTGGTCACGTTAGCCAGGCACCAGTGGGAGATCAGGCCGGGCAGACAATGAGCCAGCGAGATCGGAGAACAGGCGTGAGATAAGCGAGACGAGCCGAAATAAGCGCATTGGAGGTCATTGCCCATTGTTACCTACGATCACTCCATTCCTGGGTTACCGCGGGTTTGGTAGCGATTTTTGATATAGAGATCACGTGAGCGCAGAATCAACCAAGAGCCAGGAGATCTTATCATCATGTTGGGGAAAAAGAAGGCATCATCAAGAGGCAGAATGGGGTCATCGACACTGGCATATTACAAGGGCTGCGACAACAGGAAGGACATGGTCAGCTGTCACCCTCCCGGCATTTGAGTTGCACTGAGTACCTAAGTAGTACGAGCGATTGGGGGTGGCCCAGCCTGGCTCTTCTCGCCCGGATTTTGTTTGCTTGCGAAGGGCATTCATTGAAGGGATGAGGGAAGAAGAGAGCCAGTGGCGGACAGCTGTCACTCGGCCTGCAGGCCATCACGAAGAGAGCAATCAGCTGAACGAGTAATAATTCGAGTGTCCCAGCTACTCGTAGGCGGTGCTGCAAGCCAAATGTCGGGTAATTCTCTGTGAGTCGATCCGAAGTTGGGCTACCGTAGTACATGGCCCCTCGGAAGGGCAGGCAGAGGGGGAGAGAGGCTAGGGAGCGGGCTAACTGATTGCTAGGCGGTGATGGCCGGGGGTTTGCATGCATAGCGAGGGCTTCCAGGCGTGTTTGCCCTCCGTGCCCCCTGGGTGGCCCCTAGAATGTCACAATGTCCAGGTACCTACCTAGGTAGGAAGGCCTGGAGCAAGGTAGAACACCATGCACTATGCATGATGCATGGATCTTTCCTTCTTCTTCCTTTCTCTCACCAGCATTTTGGCCATCCGCTCTCTACTTTAGGTTCAGGCCACCCTCCAAGCTGAACGCCACAGCTTCTCCTTCCACCCAAGAGCCCTGAATTATTACAATCTCTGACTGTGAGAATCCCATAAGGTTATCGCTGTCAAGTGGCGGTCAGCGTGTGGGCTTCTGGCCCATTGACCCGTCGACAGCCAGGCTGCGCTAAACATCTCCGCGGCACGCCGGTCGTTGACCCTGCTTCCCCAGTGACGCTCGAGGAATATCATCATTGGCTTCTCACCACCATCTTCGGATGCCATTGATTCGTGCTGGCCACCTGTCAACCACCTCAGTCTTCGAAAACTCTACGCTCTGGACGCTGTACCTTTTGGACGGCCCAGACAATCAAGCATGGCTCTCGACTCGATAGGCGGTAGCTGGGCGGTAATATGTCCTTCCAACCAGCAATTCCCTGAACAGATGATGGTTGACAGACACAGTTCACGCAGACTATGGGAATGAGGCTGTCGGGTCTGATCGACTGTTGATCTCGCCCATTGCAACCCGCCTCGCCGCACACGCGGCTCGCTAAATTTGATCCCCTGGTGTAACCTACCTCGTACTCCCCTCCAGCCTGCCATCCGCAACATGCGTGAGCCAACCTCGATTCAAGTTCATCCCATGACAAAAGCCCCCAGACGAGCTGAATGAACCCCATGTGGGCGACATGGGCGCCCAGATCATCCTGGCCCTGGACCTTCGCAACAAGTGAGGCGCACGGACTTCCCACGTTCGACGCTGAAATGGGCCAGATCCCATGTGACTGAGAATGTGATTGTTTTACATCTCGGATTCCACGACCCCACACCTATCATCATTACGCCAGCCAGAGCAAGGAGCACGCTGTGTGCTTGTTTGCTTTCAGAGTTTTCGAACATGTCACATACGCTAACAAGCGCGGGATGGCCCTTGAGAGGGGCCACAAAAAGAAAAGCAGGATCTCGTCCCTGCGTGGAAAGGGAAAGAGTTAAGATCCTTGTTGAGAGATGGGGCTTGTCTGTGCCTATTGTGGTCTTCATTGCAGCCCGGTGAGGAGAAGTCGGCCATCCTGGACAAGTGGTGATGTCAAGGCTGTGCAATGAATGCAGCATTCCGACTCCTGGCAGAAAGGATACCGGGGTGGGGTGTGTGTGTGTGCGTGTGTCTAAGTGTGTAAGTGTGTGCGTGTGTGAAAGCATACGAGATCAAGAGCAGATGCAGCAGCGTCGTCGGTCCCCAAAGACAACAAACGATCAAAGGACCAGGGGCCCCAGCTGCTACTACTTCTACTCACTCACTCACTCACTTGGGCTGTCGGATACTTCTCCCACTGCCAGCCTCCAATTCTTGAACCCTCTCTCAATCCTGTCCATCAATCACCGCCTACTTGCCTCCCTATCTAACCCCCAACCTGCCCACTTGCCTCCTTCCATCTCCAGTCTCCTTTACAATATCAAAGCGCGTTCCTGCTCTTCTAACTGTCTGTCTCGTTCCAGACTGTGGATGAAACCACTTCGTCTGGACCGTCAAAAGTGCGTGATGGATCTCCTTCAATGCCTCTCTCACAGGAGACGGTATCCTATTCGATCGTCCCACTGATCTCTCTAGGGCACCATGGAGACTGATGCACAATCCAGAGACCTGAGCCAGTGCATCCTCGTCATTCTACTGATGTGGATCTTCGCCGACGGCAATGTCTTCGACTTGTCGCACTGGCCGGCTGCCGGAATGACCACTCCTTGGGACGTAAACCGGATCCATACGTTCATAACTACACACTTCATCGGCCGAAACCTGCGCTGGGATGACGTTTCGCAGCAAACTTCTCACCTTCGCCGACTTCTTGAGAATCCCGAGTATGAGAACCGCGATAGCATGACATGGACTTATCGTTTCAATTGGCTGATGAACGCGGCCATTGTCTACGTGGGTGCAATCTCAGGAACCGTCACCAGGGATTTTCTGAAGCCTCGGGCCTTGCCAGTGGAAGCAATGTCCCGATGGCTTTCTCGGCAGTTCGATGCTCCATTTACGGTCCAGGACCTCGAGTACCACCTCATCCACTGGGTCATCATCTTCTCTGGCTGTGCCGGAGAGGCGCAGCACAACCTGAATTACTCGGCTGTCAGGGTGGATTGGACTATGGCCAAGTATCTAATGGTCCCCTTGACTCCCTTGGCGCCAAACATCTCAGGGCAATTCTGTGGCCCATACAGGCGTTTCCACGAAGACGTGGAACAGTGGTATCCGCCTCGTGTGTGGAGGAACCGCATAACCCCCATGTCGCCATACGACACCAAAACAGGCCTCTTATTCAATTTCGATGCAGATACCTACGACTACCGTGTCTCCCGAGAAGTACTGGTGAGGCAATTTGTACCTCTGAGAAACGAGCGACGGGATATGCCGGTAATTGTGTGGTTCGCGGGAGGAGGATGGATGCTGGGGGACATATCAGGAGACAATAACATTCTCAGCCATATTTCGGCTCGTGAGTTTGTTCCCCCTCCATCAGGCATTCATGCGCTGACATCTCTATTGACTGTGGATGTCGGATTTTCAGTGGTGCTTATCGGCGCCAGCAGTTTCCTATTCCGCATGACGACGCTTTGGAGATAGCGAACTCGGTTCGAAACAGAGTGGGAAGAAAAGACGTGGTTCTTGCCGGCGTATCATCGTGAGCCTGATTTGCCCCCTCGGACTTTTTTGAAGTCGACTTCTTTTGCTGATTGATGCACCAACCAGGGGTGGGAACCTGGCCGCTGCCACAGCGTTGGCGTGGTCGGCGCAAGGACACCCTCCTGCGGGGCTGCTCCTCGTCGCTCCCAGCTTAGACAACACATGGGAGTGCGAGGAACGGTGGCGCGAAAACTGGGACGCCCCCTGGCTGACTCCCGAGGCCATGCGATTCTTCCAGAACCGCTGCTTCCAGGGGCCTGGGGACCGGTCCAGGGACAACTGGCGGGCCAGTCCGCTTTACGCCGACCAGCGGACCATCGAATCGACACGGGCCTTCCCGACAAAGGTCGTGGCCATGGCCGGCGACATCCTGTGTCGCGAAAGCATCGACTTTGTGACGCGCTTGGAGGCCGCGAACTGTGGACCCACCCTGAGCGTCTTCCCCTACGGCCACACCGGGTTGTTGATGCAGGGCATCGTGGGCACGGCTTTGCTTGAGGAGATGATGGACTGGATCAAGCAGCGAGCAAACAATGACATGGACATGGACATGGACACGAACTGAAGGCCCTCGGAGGCAGGATATGCAAATTGAAATGTGACGGGTTGAGAACGGTTGGGGGAGGCCAGGAACTGGTGTCTTGAGACCGGTAGGATGGAGGCTGTGTTTAAGAGAGCAAGCTGTCTCATGCCGGAGACTAAGGTCAGGACAGTGATTTGGAAAGCTTTTGTTTTTTGTTTTGTTTTTTAATTTGCTGTTTGTCTCTCCCCACGATAATGACCGACCTATGTAGGGACTTTGCTTTCCAGCCTGGAGAAGAAGACACTACCAGATGGGTCTTTTCGTTGTTGAAGGCCGCTTTCATTCTCCGCTATAATAAGTATACGTAGCAAAAAGCACACATGGATGGACACGGAAACGAAATATTGAGACAGTCACCGTTTCTGGAGACCCTCGCCATTTACTGAGTACCTTTCCCTTCTCTCCAACGCCCTATCGCGTTCGGGTTAATAGGCGACGCAAGGGGAGGAGGTTTCATGGGGATGTACCTCGTATGTATGCCGGAGACGGGGTGTTGTGTACTTGTACACCAATTTTACCTACCTAGGCGGGTCGACAGATACCTAGGTAGGTACCTAATCGACACTCAACAATTTCCCAGCACGAAAAGGCCTTCCTTCCTTCCTTCCTTCCAGGTTTTGCAGGTCCGCAGGGTCCAGCTGGGGATAGAACTGCCGGGGAGGGTGGGGGGGAGGGGGATAGCCTTGATTCTTATGCTGAGTTGGATTTTGTAGGTAGATAGGTACCTAGGTAGGTAGGTGGCGGTGTAGCCTCGGGGGGCTGGCTGGCTGGCGACGGACTTTCAAGTTTCCAGAGGGTCGAATTACCAAGGTACCGAGGACGCAAGATACGAGTTTGTCATGTACGAGGTACCTAACCTACCTAGGCACTTGAAGGAGAAGGATATTTGAAGGTATCTTCCCCCTCGCGATCGACTCAAACGCCCCCTTTGAAGTGGTCGCCTCGCCTCGTCCGCTATTGAGCACTCTTTGTGTCAGACTGCTATTTACACTTCAAAGGTTGCTCGGCACCAAGAGACACAATCGCAGTGGGTATATCGAGTGTTTGTAACGCAGATGGTCTTGATTTCATTTGGCTTTGGTCAGCTAAGCTACATGGAATACTGACACGGATACTGCAGTTGTAATAGTACATGGAGAAAACTATGAAATTTTGGGTCCTTGTACGAGAGAGCGTTTACAATGGGTATTCCGTGCCTATCCTGCCATGTCAAGTCCTACTCCCCGTGTCTCTTCCGTCGTCATCCAACCTGTTCCATCATTCCTAACACTAGGCGATATGACAGGAAAGGAAAGGAGAAAAAGAGAGACTGAAAGGAAAAAGGGTAAGAAAAGCGCCGAAAGCTCCTGGCGCTCCCAGACTATGAAGAAATAACCCGAAATCATGACCAAGCCAAGTGAAAGCCTCGCTGGAGGTGTTGTGGCTGGTCGGTGGTGTGATGTCCATGTTGATGTTCCTGCCCGTGTCTCCTGTGAGCCCATGTTCATTGAGCCGGTTGTGTGAGAATGTGGGCGTCGTCAATGTCGTAACAGTCATACAAGAGGCTTAGCCACCCCCTTCCCTAGCCAGAGAGGAAAAGGAAGGTGGGAAAAAGGAGGAAGAGCAGTAGCAAGCTGCAACCTTCAGCCGTGATGCCTCGATCGTGTTTGGTGCTTTTCTGAATGTTTTTAGTTGTTTCGTTGCTTTTGCTGTTCAAGTGTCATCTCATCTCGTCCCTGCCATCGTCGGGAAGGGTGTGGCTTTTGTGCCATGGTCGTAGTGATACATCATTCGCGTTTCAGTGACAGTGCGAGGAGACGCCTGTTGACTCTCGAGTCAAAAATGGTTCCCTTGCCCAATCCATGTCTCCCGTCCTAGTCTAGTCGTCGTACCAGACCTTGCTCCTGGGCTTCTTGATGCGGTGGACGTACCACTTGGCTCGCACCCACTGGTATACGTTGATCGAGGGCACCTGGATGATCTCGACCTGCTTGGGCTGCTGCACGACGAAGCGGCGAAGCAAGAACTCAAACGGCGTCTGCACCCCCCAGCCATGATGCGGGGAAAAGTGGAAGTACCCGGCGCCCATGTTCTTGGCCAGATCGAGCCCGGTGTCGTACGCCACCGTCTGCCCGTGATAGTCGGTCATGGTGCCGACCAGGGCCACCAGGCGCCGGCGGCTGTTCTGGTACCGCATCACCGAGTGGAAGGTCGCCGAGGACGAGGTGCTGAAGACAAAGATCATGGCATCGAACTCGGGATAGTCCACGGGGTCGTTGCCCGTTTCGATGATGTCGAGTTCGATCAGCTCCGACTCGACTTTGACCCATTTGCCGTAGTGCACCATGTTTTTGTGCTCTTCGAGATATTGCCCGAAGAGATACTGCGATGCCACAACGAACAACACGTCAGTGTGATGATCGCCTCGAACCCGAACTGGATCCCCACCAACCAAGGCGCAGGCTTACCTGATGGATGAGTGTTGTCTTGCCCGCCCCCGGGTCGCCAAACACGCCGACGGTGAACTTCTTTGATTTGCCCGCCATTCTCTCTGTTGGTCCTTGCGGTGATGATAGGATTGAAAGTTTTCGGGGCTCGGACGGAGATCACGTATGGGGGAAATTGCACGAATCTATCTGAGAAAAGAGAAAGAGAAAAAGGAGAGACTGAGGGATGGACATTCGGCCCTCTAAGTAAGGGAAATCACAGCCCACCGATTGCAAACATTCATTCAACCTCCAAGTTCAGGGTGTGCCATGATTGGATCAGTCGGCGGTGTAAGTTTCAATGGAAGGCAGGGAGGTGCATGTAGCAAGATAGATCCCAGGCGTCCAGGATGGAGAGGTAGCTTCCCACCTTTGCATGCATCTAACAAGGGCCTGATGGCGTCCGACCCTGAGACACGCGACAGCTGCCACAAGATGCAGAGACGAGGGGTCGACTACCTCGTACCCTGTTGATCATGCCAGAGATGGCGCCATGGAGGAGGGGTCTACCTCTGCTCAGATCGTACGGTTCACCTCCTTCCGCAAGGGAGATCGGCACCAAAATCTGGGAAAATAGTGGGGTTGGCCTTGTCTTGTGTTTTTGGGGTATAATCTTATAAGCATCTTGCTTTTTCTCCTCAAAGTGCTGGGAAAAGAGTGCACAGTCCGGCTGGTAAAAGCAAGAGGTCGGCCACGGGAAACGTGGGTTCAGAGACGCATGCTCAAACAAGAGCCACCGAAGCCGGGAGATGGGTCCGGAAGGCTTTAGCGGTAGACAGGATTATGCCAGGGAGCCCATCTGGCAGGCTGTGTGCACAGATACTGCAAATCGTTTGGTGACTGGATCTCAACTTCATGTCGGCCCTTCATTGTTCTGCATACGGAGGGCTGAGTCAAAGGGCTCATTGGGGCGCCGCGCCGTCACCCTTGAGGAGCAGGCAGGATATTTTCGAGACATGATCCGGTAGCTTGACAACTGTAGCGGCGAATAGCAGGCAATTGGAGGGAGGAAGGTCATGGGTATGAAAGAGGCGTGCATTTTGGCAGCTCACTTGGAGTGAAAAATCCCCTATTCGTAGGTACGCAGGTCAGGCTGGTCCAATGAGATGGAATAGCAACATAGGGGGGCAGCAAGGGGAAGCCGCATCTGCTCACTAGTAGCCCGGGGAAGCAAACGAAGAACAATTGAGTTGTGACGGGGGGCTGAGTGAAGTCAAGGAGGGAGAGAAAAAAGAGAAAAAGAGAGCGAAGGAGACGGCGAGGACGGATAAGGCGCAGTTTGCGGCCCGCGCCAGCCTTACGACTCCTGCCACGTACACCATTCACATCGATACCAACCTGTGTAAGATAGGTAGCCTCCCCAGCCCATCCCATCCAAGTTCAGCTCCTGGACAGGTTACAAGGCACGCATACATCCATGTAAGTTGTACCCTCGTTACGGCTCTGGAGACAGATGGCCATGGACCAGAACAAGAGAAAAGTGGTTGACAGGTGGTGGTGTCGTCGGTCATGCGAGGGGTTTGCCCTTGGACTCTCTTGGCCATGGAGACGACGGGCTACTACTACTACTACTACTACTACTACTACTACTACTACTACTACTACAACAAGGCCGGCGGGTGGTGCCATGCATAGCTTACGAGCTAGGAAAGACTTGCTGAAGCCTGAAAGCATGGAGTGGTCCATCCCTAGAACAGCAAGCCACCGGATGATCCATCGGGTCATATCCGAAGTTTGACATGTTCGCACTGGCAGCTGGAAGCTGGAAGCTGTTCAACCATCGCCGAAATTTCCACTGTGTCGTGTCGAAGTGTCAGTGTCAGCCAGTGTCGTCTCCATCCCTGGACCATACAGCAAATGTGCAAACAACCTGGCGCTCTCCATGTCTCTCCACGACCCTTTGGAAGATGCCAATGAGCCTTGTCTGAAGCCCCCGTGCATGCCAATGTGTGTCCAGGTGCTCAAGGATCACAGCTCTCTCCTGCCACGTCCTCTTCGGATACCGTCTTTCCCGTCTCAAAGAGAGACTTGATGTGCCCCAAGCGTCTCCTGACGCAGAAGTCCGACTCCGAACTGACAGTCTTTGGCGTGCCAGTAACTGAAGCAAGAACTTCCCGCGCCGAGGCAGGAAGCCTTTTGAACAAAATCGGCGTCTGCCACATCCATGCAGAATGCGATCCAATACACTGTCCACGAACCTGCTTTTCTGGAGCTTTAACTGCCATGGCGAATGCTGATCTCTTCACATCGTGACTTAGCGATTTCCACGCGGGACGAACCCTGAGGGCGATCTATCCCAGGGACCTTAGAGTTGAGGACAGGGCCCTTGAGTTGGGAGCAGGACCCTGACGGGTACATCCAAACAGGCACTAGAGGCTCCAGTGGAGTCAACGCTATTCCAAGGCGAAAGTGAGAATAGGGCGATGTTCAGAGTCATGGCTATTTCGGTCAAAATGCATCCCGCCTCTGAAAAGGTCATCCACCCTACCTGACAGTCTGCGGGATTTATCGACCCCTTCGACGACACGGCAAGACAGGGAGATCGGTCCCGAATGCACCTCTGGCAATTCCCTGCCACTGTTTTCAGGTAAGTGGGAGGGTGAAGTGCAGGTGGCGTCCACAAAGGTGAGCTGGTCGAGTGAAAACACGATGGCAGTGCTTGCCTGCCTGGTTCAATCAGTTCCCCAATATTGTGGCTCTATTATTGCATACGGCCCCCGAAAGTCGACGAGTGACAGCACCACCAAGCAAATAGAGATACCATACACAGCCTCGCAAAATGTCGCCAGAGCAGACGCCAGAGCAGACACGCGTGGATGAGTCGGCTTCATGTGGTTCCCAATATATGGATGCGTGGGGCATGTGCCACTTCCTGTCCTGGAGCCAATTTGGCCAGCGCTGGGCAAGATACCCAAGGGCACAAGGCTCTATCGTATCTCCAGCCGCTCGGGCCCTCGCTCTGGAGGGCGCCAAAAGCACTTCCTCACAGGCACAAACCTCTCCTCCTTCACCTTCCAGCGTGGCCGTCTTTACCAATCCGACTTTGGTAAGCCATGCTTGCACCTTTTGGGGATCGATTTGTGACGGGAACGAGTTCATCACGAAACATCATTCGCTTGCAACTCAGCATTTCCAACTTTGATCGTTTTGCCTGTGCCAGCTCGGCGGAGTCCAACGCGCTTGCTCTGAGTCCGGCCGACTTTTCAATGACCAGCGAGTTCTCGTTATCGACGGCGGTAAGATCGGACGGTTTGCTGATACCGCTGTCTTTCCATGTGGCCAGTTTTGCCCCCAATTCCTCGTGGATATAGCCAACGCAGTGGATTCGTGGTCGGACGCGGTTTCCTCAATGACTGACTTGAGTGGCGCGTTGATGCGTTTGAGCATTTCCAGTGTTGTACGGAATCCTTCCAGCTTTGAACCCCCCATGAGGTCGCCACAGAGAAGGCTAACATCTACACGCTGGCAAGAGCTATTTGCACAGTCAAAGTCTGTGCCGTGCGTGTCTAACAAGAAAAGTAGTCGAGTGGTAATGGAATGAGCCATCGTGTCCATCCGCCGGAAGGACGAATCGAGCACAAGATTACCGCTCGACTTATCCAGTGGCTTTGTATAAAATCAGCGTTTAGCGGTGTAGAATAAGACGAGCTCTGAGATAGTCCCAAAACATTCTATAAGTCTGGTTGTGAGAGATGTTCTGATGTGCCTGCTTGTCCATGAGAACCTGTTAAGACCGGGAGCTGCTCGTCCTCAGACTCATTAGCGGTGCTCTTGAGCACTAAACCCGTTAGCCTTTCGCAAACCCCTATTAGTAGGCTATCACAACTACATATGTACCTAGGTACCTTGTGTAGTTACGAAAAGCGTCTATTTCTTCCCCAGCAAAGGCGCCGAAATCACCCGAAACAGCTGGGTAGATGCAGTTTCAGCTTTCTCCTGCCATCAGACTGCCCCCAGCAGCTCAGTCTTCATAACGGCACACACAAACACTTGTAGGTACCACAGCTGTCGTTTTAGCATCGATGATTTATCTCCTTACCTCCGAAAGTTCTCCAGTATTTCCACTGTGAAGCAGCCTCCGATCATGTGAATGTGGGAGCATTGCTATGGAGCTTGTGACGTTGACCTCCCCGACACTGCAAGATTGCTTCGCCTTGGGCCTGGGCGGCACTTCTGCCCAAATTATATATATACACACGGGAGACGTTGAGAATTTGCTATCCTGATCTGGGACTCGCGGGACTGCAGACATCATGATGCGCTGGCTCGCAGCCGAGCGGATCAAGGCACATATCGGACCCCTCCATGCACGTCTGCGGACCTATTCGACCTTGTTTCTCTTTGCCTGCATTGGTAAGTGCGACTGGCCTTGATCCTTGACTTCGATATAGGTCCTACCGCGGCCTCTGTGAGCTTCACTCCCTACGACACCATAGAGCAAGGACAGAAGTGGGCTGCGGCATTCTCATCTGTGGTCGAAATCACCTCGGAGAAGGGACTTGCGACTTACCTAGTGATCAACACCGTCAAACACATGCAGGAAAAGGATTCATAGGCACTTGCTCCATTCGTTCGCTTGTGAGAATGTCAAGCCCTTGACAATACCAGAAAGCTGATCCTTTCCGTTCTTTCGTTCTACGAATGCATGTGCACAACCAGCCTCCTATTCTTTGTTTGACGGATCACAATCATTGGCTTACGTTTGATATCTTGCATTACAAATGCATATCCATTTCAACGAGTTCTTGGACCAATTGCTATTGGAGACACGTTGCACAGGACGGTCAACTGCGGGCCAACAACATCCTACGGATCTCCAACACATTCTCCACCATGGGAGTGAGTGGTTGGCCTCAATCGACCCATTACTGTCAGGTCAGCAACAAAGCGAGGTACGTACTCTGCCCTAGGATATTAATGTGACAGAGATACTCTATGGACCGCTCCCTTCTCTCCACTTTCTACGACTCCTGGTCCACGAGTACAAAGATGGGTGTTTTCGAAGCCATATGGTTCGGGACGAAATCGTCGCTCTTCCTTCCGCTTGCTTGCTCAGCTTTGTGGATTTGCTATAATGTCGGGCTTGTCGTCTATCGCCTCTATTTCAGCCCTATCGCTCACTTTCCGGGTCCCAAGATCGCGGCGGTGACCTACTGGTAAGAGAGCTGTCGCTTTACATTTCCAATCTGTCTATTTCACAGAGACCAATCCCCCAAGGGTCTTGTCATGACATCCTTCCTAGGTACGAGTTCTACTACGACGTTATTCTAGGCGGGCAGTACACTTTCCGCATCCTTGACCTCCACAAGCAATATGGCCCAGTCGTCCGGATCAACCCGCGAGAACTACACTTCTATCCTCCTCAATTCTACGAAGAGATTTATGCGGGCCCCACCCGGCGACGGGATCGTTGGGAACGCTACACCCAGGGCTTTGGCATGCCTGGTGCTGGGGCAAGCACGAACCCGCACGACCTGCACAAGGCAAGACGAGCAGCCCTGAGTCCCTACTTCAGCATGCAAAGTGAGTTCCTCTTTCCAAACGACCTTGGAGTTCAGCCTTTGTCGGTATGGGTATAGACTGACGGAGACCTGCAGGCGTTCGGAAACTGCAAAGCGTCATCGAGGAGAAGGCGGATCTCTTGATGGCGAGATTCAGAGAGTTTGGCAACATGAGAAAAGAAGACGTAAGGAAACCCTTGAACTTGGAAGTTGCCTTTGCCGCGTATGCGTACGGTAGGTCTCGGGCCTTGGTCCCCCTCCTTATTTCCTGCTCGCAGACGAGGCTGGCACTGATCCAGGTCAGATGTCATTACCGAGTACGCCTTTGCTCGAAGCGAACATCACCTCGAAGCTGAGGACTTTGACCCCTGGATGTTGAAAGCGGCCTCTTCCACAAGCTCACTCGGCCAAATTGCAAAGCAAATGTACTGGCTCTTTTGGTTGGTCCTGAATATTCCGGATTGGATGGCTGAACAACTCGACCCAAATGGTAAGGTTGGCTTCCTTGAACCTGAGGAATCAACGACCCCATTGGTAGTAATACATCCCAACTGACTGAGTGCAGCCGTCCGTTATTTCCAGTTCAAGCGGGTGAGTGGTGGAATGCCATGTTCCTTGCTTGTTTATTTCCCCCTCGGTGTTTGTCTGGCTGTTGAGCCACCACTTTTCCATCAACTGACAAGGATTTTGCTCCGCCTTGGGTAGGGCATCAAAAACCAAATCGAAAACATTCGCAACGGTATCGACACCGCCCACAAGACGGTCTCGCACCCAACGATCTTCCACGAAATACTCGACAGCTCTCTCCCCGCCGCCGAAAAGCGCACTTCCCGCCTCGCAGACGAAGGAGCCACGGTTGTGAGCGCGGGGGCGGTGACCACGGGCTGGACCCTGCCAGTGATCATGTTCTATCTACTGTCCAACCCGACGGTCCTGCAGAAGCTGAAAGAAGAGCTCTACGAAGCAATACCCGATCCAACAAAGCCCACACCACTGCCCGAACTCGAACGCCTGCCTTACCTGACGGGCGTTATCCAAGAAGGGCTGCGACTGAGCTACGGGATCTGCACGCGACTCGAACGGATCGCGCAGGACGAGGCCCTCGTGTTCGACGACGGCGCGAGAACCTGGACGATCCCGCCCGGCACACCGTGCTCGATGACCAGTTACATGGTCCATCGGAACCCGAACATTTTCCCCGCGCCCCACGAATACCGGCCCGAACGGTGGATCGAGAACCCGCGGCTGGACAAGTACCTCGTCAGCTTCTCCAAGGGCAAGATGCAGTGTCTGGGCATCAACCTCGCGTACGCAGAGCTCTACCTCATGGTGGCAAAGCTGTTCCGCGTCTACGGCAGCACGGAGGTGAAGTTTGATGGTGACATGGGCTGTTTGGAGCTGTTTGAGACGACTTTTGACAAGGACATCGACATGCGGGAGGACAGGTTCATCCCCTTGCCGAGCAGGGATACAAAAGGCGTGAGGGTCCTGGTTGAGCTCTACTAGATATAAGAGCACCGAAACCTAGCCCCTTGCGTCAGGGTACTTTTTGGGACGTCAGCGTTCGGTTCCGTCTGTACGAGTTTTGATAGAATCCACCCCGAAAGGAAAACCGTTGTTCAAAATCCAGACCCCAAACGATCCTTCCCTCCTTTCTCCAACCCAGTCCAGAGCCCCCTTTCCTCGCTTCTCATACCTCGTCTCTTGTCCTGGTATGCTCGACGTCCTCTCGAGGAACGTAGCCAGCGAAGCCCCCTCCAGATTCAGGATGTGCCTGCGCAGAGCATTTGAGCCGTGAGGTGTTGGCCCCCAGAGCCTGCTCGCCTGCTCAAAAGCCCCATCCAATCGACAGTGGCTCGGTGTGGTGCAGAACAAGAAAACAGCCTTTCGCAGTCTTTGGATGGTGGAGGGGATCGATCTCTTGCTCGAGCGCGTGAAGGAGAGCCGGATCTCCAAATGATTAGAAGTAGTCTTTTCGAAAAGTCAATTCCACACGCAGGCCCGCGCCCCCTAAAACCGGTGCCTTCGCAGGTCTCACGTCGCCCGGCCTGGTCAAAGTCGGCCTCAAAACTGCGCGTCGCGCGCTCTGCGCTCTTGTTCGTCGAACAACTTGGGGGGCAAGCAAAAAGGTTGGTATCGTCTAACTTGACGTGCTTTGGGAAAACCTGGTCTTCACCTCTTCTCCTGTGCCCTCTCCAAGAAGTCCAGCACTCACGAACGATTGACAGGATCTGTCACCGCAACCACCACTACCCCGGCGAATGTCATCCTCGGGATTGGTGAGCCTGTTGTACGTCCGTCCGGTCAGCTTTGGCGTTGGCGTGCACCCAAGTCACGGCGGAGTCACCCGTTGAGCGTAAACCTCAAGGTTTGGGATGAGGCCGGGCGGTCGCTGTGGTTTGGGTCCGTTGTCACTCACACGGTGTGCAAGAGCGGTTTCTCGTTAGAGCGGCGTTCATTTAGGGAGGCCTGTGTGATGTGGGCGTCTGTCTGTCGGACGGGGAAATGTAAGCAGGTCACGCTAGAATTGAAGCGAGCGAACTCCCTGAAAGACAGCTCGTACCGACCTCAGCACATCCCTCCGGCGAGGCGGGTAGAAGACAAGGCAAGGGTGTGAGAGTGTAGAAAGCAGGAATTTTTTTCAGCGTTGAGAGGAGGT
The DNA here is from genome assembly GCF_000836435.1 of Fonsecaea multimorphosa CBS 102226. Classification (NCBI taxonomy): domain Eukaryota; kingdom Fungi; phylum Ascomycota; class Eurotiomycetes; order Chaetothyriales; family Herpotrichiellaceae; genus Fonsecaea; species Fonsecaea multimorphosa. The sequence goes on from NW_015971683.1 coordinate 33,199, forward strand.
CCAAAGAAGCGGCGCGCATATCGAAAGGAATCGATGAATCGACAAGTGAATAGAAGGGCAAATGAACCAACCGCAGCACTATCTTTCCCTTGCCCTTGCCACCAGCTCAGGATAATATTGACTGCAAAAGAACTGTCAACGATCCAAGCAGAGGCGCAGGCTGCGCCACACAACACTCCTTCCACTGTGGCGAGGTCTCGAGGCCATCCAGGCCGAAATCTTGACCTCCGACAGCCTAAGGTGGAACCAACTCTCAACGGTCCTCCTTCACTTATTCGGGACGACGTACACCTGACCATATTCTTGCCGATATCCATAATCTGGTTGATACGAAGGAGGTCTCTGATATCCCGCTGCTCCCTGGTAGTGCATCCCATATCCCTCCTGCGGGGGCATCTGCTGACTTGCCGGTGCGTACCGTCCTCGTTTGGTGGATCTTTTGCTGCGCAGGACACAGCAACCGATGAATAGAAGGAGGACTAATCCGCAGAAGCCGGCAATGGCCCCGATGAGTATTGCCTTGTGTGCGGAGATCCAAGATACGGTATCATCAACGCCTGCGCCATCGTTGCCCGGGGAGGAGGTCGAGGTCGAGGTCGAGGTCGAGGTCGAGGTCGAGTCCGAAGTTGGGGTAGCAGTGCTTCCGTACCAGTAACTGGAGAAGTATCTGGGTAGATTCTCAATCGTCGCGTTTCCGCCATAGTACGTGAGCATCATCTGTAAATCTGTCGTTAGCTCAGATAGATATCGTCAAGGGCCTCCTTCAACACGAAATCGTCTTTTGATGAGACGGGAGCCCTTACCGTGTCCGTTGTGCCGATGGTATCTGTGCAGCTGAGATACGTGTAGCCCGCTGGACCACCGAAAGTCGCCGTCGCGCAAAGGGAATAGTCTTCATCACTGTGCACACAGTCCAAGTCAGCAACTAATCACCGTGGAAGATGTTCGTGACGTTTCCCAGTAGTACAGGAGCAAGCCGGGATCATGGCACTTACCAAACAGTATTGAGATAGTTCCCTTGACAGGCCATATCACAGCCATTATTCACCATGGAATAAGGCACACAGGAGGTCACCCAGGCGCAATCTGTCGTTGCTGCGTCCGCACAACAGCCGACGGCATGGAGTTCAGGAGACCAAAGGCAGGCTTGGTAGTCGCAGACCAGAGGGGTGTCTAGACAAGCAAACGCGGGAGAGTGATTAGGAGTGTACTGTCCGAATTCTCGACGACGAGCGGCCACGTAATAGAGCTGAGGCATTGCAGTAGGCGGTCAACATTGATGTAATGCATCCACTTACTGAGATCACCATTGACCCATCCACACGTGTTATCCTCGACTGTGTCCGTATCGGACCTTTTGATCAAGTCGCGCTGGTGGGTTAGGATGGGAGCTGAAGTGATGGGACTGACGGGGATAGCTTTCGCCGTCGCCCGCTGACTGGCAGTGACTGAAGCGGTGATTCCGGTCATAGCGGTCCAAGTATCAACTTGCTGTCTATGTGCAGAATCCGAAGACGCAAACAGAACTCAGAACAGAACCTGACAACCAACTTCCACAAAACAGGTGATCTCGGGGGAGACAGAGAGAGGTACAGAGTACTTATTATGGGCGGATGGGCGACAGGCGGCACTGGGCTGCCCTCATAGAAAAGCCATGGTCCGTTCAAAAAGCCCAAAAGAGCAAGAGCACTTGAGTCCGGAAAAAGGACATGCTAGCAAAAGATCAAAAGATCACTCGACCACTGTGTCGGGTCTGCGCCTCGAAAGCAAAAGGTCGCCGGTGCCCGCGACAAACAGTGCCCAAGCTCAACGTGATTGAGCATGTCGCTAAATGGGCAATCTTGGTCCTCTTGGCATTGGGATATGGTCAAAGTTAGAGAGAGCAAATTGCCCTGGTGTATGCCTTGCGCTGGCGAACTTTGCCGTAGCGAGCCTCTTGAATACGAGATGGCAGCATCTTCTGATGGAAATCCCAAGGAAGACGTTGGCGTAGAGCTGAGCGAAGGTTTTGACCAGCCTTGAATACGCCAATCACGGGCCACAAATAGCGAGGCTGGATGGGGGCGAGGCGGCCTGGACGCATCGAGACCCGAGACATTCACGGACAGACCAGGCACAGCGGGATGGACTCACGGCCAGGGAAATGAGCAAGAAGAGGGAGTCAGAGAAGAGAAGAAAAGATAAAGAGGTATGCCGCGTGATTTCTATATCAGAGAGCATCTTTTGTGCGCCCGCTATCAAATAGGCCCAACACAACCAACACGACACGAGTCGACTTGGATAAGGCTGCATTGTCGTGATCCTTCATCCTAACGAGCCGTAAAGACGTCTTCTAATCCCAGAATCTCGCATTTCCCAGCGATCCCCTAGACCTCCTGGATATAGTTGGCGGGAACACTTCTGGTCTCGCCATTCTTCTCCACATCCGCCCACCCATCTCCGGTGCCCATACTGATCAGGATAAATTTCTCCCCCTCCGCCATGTCGAACTCGGCGTCACTCTGCGCAGTGTAAGGATAGAGAGCTTCGACATATTTGACCTTCTTCGCTCCTCGTTTGGGCGCCACTGCTGGACCTTGCTTCTTTTTGCTCCCGCCAGCCAGGTTGGACGATGCCAGGGAGGCACTCGAGTTGGAATATAATGATGGTGGGCGCTCTTGCGCGGGCGTACTCGCCGCAGTGGGCAGTTCTTCCAGGTAAGCTGTGGGCACCAGGCCTTCTTTGCCCAAGCCAGCGTGGACTTTGGTCCAGCCACCGTCTGCTGCTGTTCAGTATGGAAGAGTACAGTTACATGCAGTTTACGTACCGTCAGGTTCCACTATCTTCACTTCCGCGCCCTCTGGAAGAGATATTTCGCCCTCGTCTCTGGCTTCATAGGGGTACAGCATCTTACCTCTGGGTTGACCGCTCCCGTTGGCAGCCAAGTCAGGGCCAGGCGCGCTGACATATGCTGCTGGAGGTGGCGCAACAACCCTGTTTCGTCTCGCCGCAGTGACCGTCGTGGATCCGGAGTTGGAAGTGATAGTCGTTAGTGGAGAGGTGGTGGCTGAATCGTCCATTGCTGACAGCCTCGGAACACCGCCAGACAACGACCTGGTGGCACTAGCCGCGTAGCCAGATGACAGACTGCTCATCGTATCGTGTCTCACCAAGGGAGGAGGAGACGTAGCACCGTTCGAGGCAGGCGGCGGGGCTTCCACTGCCATCAGGGCTGCCGCTTGTCGTTCCGCTTTCAACTTCTTCTTCTCTTCCTTCGTCTGTTCTCCAGGACAGTCCGCAGGCACTTTCATCTGGCACTTGCTGTGACAAGTAAAGCCGCAATCAGTACATATGAAGCCTTTGGCACTCAGGCCCCAGATGCGATCACCACATAGATCACAATTGGTAGGGATTTTGAAGGTCTCGGATTTGAAGTTGTGGCTCTTGCCATACATGCTAAGATCGCCCGCGACTGAGGTGATTATCGACGTCTCCACTTCTGCCGTCAGTCGTTTTCGCTCAACGGCATGCAGCTCCTCCTGCAAGGCGAATTGCGACCGCACTGAATCTACTTCGTCCCGCTTGTCCTTGCGTTCTCGCCGCGCCTGTTTAACATTTTCCAGCTCTCGCCTTTTTTGAGCCGATTCTGCCTTGAGTTGGTTGATGAGCGGCTTGCTCTTCAGCAGGATGTTGCGCAGGAAAACTTTGGAGGCTTCATCGGTCATCATGTGATCCTGATCCAACCACACTGGAGACGGTTCAAAGACCATGTCAGGAGGCTCCTGCCATTGCACAGCATTGTGCCGCACAAACATATTGCTGTCGAGGCTTGGGTTGTTTCGGGGAATCTCGTTTGAGAGACGGGTCATGAGCTCGGTGCTTCTCTTGAGCGTATTGGTCTCGAGGGCCGCGGCGACTAGCCATATCGAGTTCAGTTTCGAGACACGAGTCTCGTTCAGGTCCTGCAAGGAATCGAGCAGTTCCGGGACGTATTCGTGGTAGTAGCATTCCTTCATCTTATTCGCGACACTGATGCCAATCAGGTACGTGTTCTTGACATTGTTCATTTCCATCAATTGTTGGTTGTACGTGCTTTGTGCCTTGCTTTTGTCCATGGACGATTCAGCCTTTTTTCTTCGGTTCTCGACCTCTTGACACACAGCATCGTATCTCTGTTTCAACTTTTTTAGATCGCCATAAGATGAATCTCTCTCTTTGACAAGTTTGGCATTATATTCTGCATGGCTCTTTCTCAACTCCTCAAGTTTCGTAGCGGTATACTCCAGCGGGGTTGCGACTTGACTTATGAGATCTTTGGAGAATTTCGCATGTTCATTCGCTCGTGCCTCAAGCGTAGACAAATGAGTCGTCCATGTTGTGAGAGAGGCGGATTCTAAAGAACCCGGAGTCAGGGCGGGGTTGTCGCCGACGCTCAGGTTGCTGGACTTTCTCGATTTCTTGTCATAGTATTTCTTTGCCAGAGCGGTCAACTTCTGGCTGTATTCCTTCTCTATAGCGGAACGTTCTTGGTAGAATTCTTGGATTTCGGTGAGCCATGTAATGCCCAGGTTGACCCAATTGTCGACCGGCTTGTAGCCGTCCTAGATCAACATCAGCGTAATGTCCAACCAAAGGAGCACAGGGGCCAGACCTTGAGCTCATTGCCGAAGTTGACTGTCGCAACCTGAGCCATTGTGATCGCAGACGAGCAGGCAATCCAGACGGCAACAGCATCATTCCATATCGTCAATCAAGCGTAGATGAAGAGGGTTTGTGGTTCTCCGATTTCTTTTGATCTTAGTGCCGACTGCGGCGCAGCTGGGGATGTTTGCGTACTCGTCTCATGGACAGCCGTGACAGCTCACGCCCAGCGATTGGCGAGGGGCAGTCGATCAATCACCAACGGCCTGAGGCACTGGTGGCACTGGTGGCACGGGTTGTTTGGCGTGACATTGAGCGGCAACGAGTGCGGGTGACTGCCCCCCAAAAGTCCCTGGCTCCAGGTACAACGCACCCATGGCAACCCAAACGTAGGTACAGGCACTAACTGACCCCAGGCACCCAGGCTCAACCCCGCGCCTGCCACCGACCACCTGCCACCACGCGTGCGCCACAACGCTTGTCCAAACGCGCCACAGTTTTAGTGGGATCTGGTCCCTTGGTCACCAATTTTCCATTCCACCACCGCAGCCTGAATCTTTTGAAGAATCATAACATTCTTCCCAGCTGCCTGACCTTTATTCATAATTTCTTACCTTGGCGGTGCAATCTTGCAGACACCGGATACATGCAGCGGTATCTCCGCTTGCATTTTTAGCCAGCGACTTCTTTGTTCACTTCAACCTGACTTCTTCACCTTCACCCTCTGTCGACCTCGCCTTTTCCAGTCTGAAGCAGCCATTGATACACCGAAGCACTCACATCATTAGGAGATCGCGCGTCCTCCTCACCTTGCCACCATGTCTGGAGCACCATCAGGAAGCGGCTCTTTAGAAGACCGCATCTCCAAACCAGAGTCTACCTCATGGGCAGATGAAGTAGCCTCTCCCGCAACCGAGAATCCACCACCAATTGCAAATGTGGAAGCGAAAGAGCCGGAGCCAGCACCACAGGATAACGGACAAGTCGATGGAGCTACAGAACCGTTCGGGGGATCGCAGCTGGAAGAGCCTGATTTCGAGGTGGAGGTCAAATTGGCGGACATGCAGGCAGATCCTAACAACCCCCTCTTCTCGGCCACTTCCTTTGAGCAACTAGGGCTGTAAGTCGCCCTCTTCAAGGTGTCTCTCTGCTCGACTGACCTCATCAGCAACGAAAATATCCTCAAAGGCGTTGTGAGCATGAACTTCCGAAAACCGTCAAAAGTCCAAGAGAAGACTCTTCCCCTCCTCCTTATGAACCCTCCTCAAAATTTGATCGGTCAATCTCAATCTGGGACTGGCAAGACCGCGGCTTTCGTGTTGAACATTCTACACCGTCTCGATCTTAGCAACGAACAGATGCGCAAGACTCCACAGGCACTGGTTTTGGCTCCCAGCAGAGAGCTTGCTCGTCAGATCGAGGGTGTGGTCAAAGTCATGGGGTCTTTCGTGGATGGTCTGATTGTGGCCGCTGCCATTCCTCAAGATGCTGCAAGCCGCTCGCGAAAAATCGAAGCGTCAGTGATCGTCGGAACCCCTGGCACGGTCCAGGACATGATTCGCAAGCGATCCATGGATGTCAAATCAATCAAAGTGCTGGTTCTCGATGAGGCTGACAATATGCTCGATCAACAAGGTCTCGGTGATCAGTGCATTCGTGTCAAGTCGTGAGTAGTGTCATTATTCAGCTTTTGCGTGCCCGATCGATTGACCAGCTTCTAGGATGCTACCCAAAAACCTTCAAGTCGTCTTGTTCTCCGCCACTTTCCCAGACAACGTCGTCCTATATGCCGAAACCTTTGCTCCAGGTGCCAATCAGTTAACTCTTCAGCACAAGGATTTGACGGTCGAGGGTATCAAACAGATCTACCTGGACTGCGACAGTGATGAAGCCAAGTACGAAGTCTTGGTCAGATTCTACGGTCTCATGACGATTGGCTCATCCATCATCTTTGTCAAGGTAAGCCGATGAATTCGATGCAATTTGTCTCAGCCGGCTAACGCAAGACCTAGACTCGAGAAACTGCACACAACATTGAACGACGAATGACTGCCGAAGGCCACAAGGTAGTGTCATTAACCGGAGGCATCGAAGGGGCGCAGCGCGATGTCATCATAGATGCATTCCGCATGGGTCATGCGAAGGTTCTTATCACAACCAACGTCCTCGCTCGTGGTATCGACGTCCAGTCCGTGTCGATGGTTGTCAACTACGATGTCCCGGACAGATTTGTCGGAGGTGGTCGATACGTTGCAGATCCTCAAACATATCTTCATCGTATCGGTCGAACCGGTCGATTTGGACGTGTGGGTGTGGCTGTGACATTCGTCAGCAGTCGACGCGACTGGGAGATGTTGATGGAAATCCAGAAATACTTCAATACGCACATGACCAAGGTCTCGACGGATGATTGGGACGAACTCGAGGAGCAGGTCTCGAGGATTATCAAGAGTTCGAGAGCGGGTTCAAATTTTATGGAGGGGGCGAATATGTCCATGCAATCGTGAAAGGGGACGCCATGATGTTGAGGGATTCTCCTAGCAAGAATGATTCTAGAGAGGAAACGCTCGCGCCGGACGATTTATGAACGACTCGATGGCGGAGATATGAATGCAGCGCAGGAATCTGCTTCGAGATGTGCCTTTGCTGATGTGGGAGAAAGGATTGTGAGGAAATTCAGAATGAGCATATGCCGTTTGCTCAGAGCAATGGAAGGGAAATAGAAATAGTACTTTTAGTCGACGCTAAGATACCCACAAACGAAACTTCAGTAGGGCAGAAAAGGATGAACAAGCGGATAGAGCAAATGAGCCTTCCGAAGACGTACAATTCATTTGCCTTGATCAGCTCTTCCTTTGGAGATGGACTTTTAGATATCCACAGGGTCACCAGTCGCAGGATGATGCCAACAGTGCCGCTACTTTCTCGAGGCCCTCTCGGTCTTGATCATCGAAGCCGTTGAGCTGCGTGCAGTCAATGTCGATTACGCCGACGACCTGGGCCGATGTCAACTGACCGTAGCGTCACCAGAGAAAGAGACAGGAGGATGGGAAGACACGAGACCAAGGGGGCGAAGGCAAACGGTAAAATGGATGGGGTCAGAGAGAGGAAAACTCACCTTCCCAGCACTTCGGATCGGGACGACAATCTCGCTCTTGGTCTCGCCGTCGCAGGCAATATGGCCGGGAAAGGCCTCGACGTCTTTCACCACAAGGCTCTTTCCCGTCCCATCGTCGCCCGTCGCCGCGGTCCCGCATACGCCTTTCCCCAAGGTGATGGTCTGGCATGCGACCTTGCCCATGAAGGGGCCGAGGATCAGCTGTCTCGTCGGCGCCGCTGGATCGAGGACGTAGAATCCCGCCCAATTGACGCCCGCGGCCTCCCGGGACACCGCCGGTGGCAGGGCGTGGTACATGTGCCAGAGCAGCGAGGCCGCGTTGGCCAGATTGCACACCCAGTTGCGCTGGGCCTCGAGCAGGGCCTCGAGCGACGCCACGACCTGCGCGTACGCCGCCGGCTTGGTGGCCATGTCCGGAAAGTGCGAGTACGAGGCGTGAGGCTGCTGGTGCTGCTGGTGCTCTTGCTGGGCCATGGTTCAAATCCACCCCCTTCTCTAACCCAATGGTCCGGTCGATATTAAAAAAGTGGTATTATCGTCGTATAAAAACAATGGCTGTTGTTGTTGTTGTTGTTGTTGATTTGTTTCACTTCCTGCGCTCTCCTTTGATGAACTCTTTTGTTTTCCCTTTCTCCTTGCTCTCTCGCCTCGTTGCCTCTTGAAAAGTGACGTGTCTATGTAGGTAGGTATGCAAGAGCTCGTCCTCGAGGCCGTTCCAAGTCTACCACCTGCAGTGTGACCGACAGGGTTGCCAAGGGAATGTAATAATACTAGTAGGTAAAGACGGCCCCGGCTCATGGTGGTCACGGACTAGCCCATTTTAGGATTTCGGTCGAAAAGCCCTCAGGGCAAGGCTGGTATTAATTATCGCTGTCCCAATGTTCCCGATAGTATATACCTAGGTAGGTAGGTACCTACCCTCGCCACCTGGGTTGTTCAGAGACAGTCCCCCGGACCTAGTAGAATTCACCATGTTCCTCCTCGCATTGAGTCCAAGAATAATCAACCAGAGCCCATTTTCAAGGCAACCCAGATATTTCGCAGCATTGGGGTGGGGATGTTGAGCCGATAGACGTTTCGCATACGCGACGGTCAAACAACACTGTCGTCGTTTGTCCAGATATTCTTCCAAAACTTCTCTCTTTATCGATGCAGTAAACTGTTCCTGTCTTCCCAACGCGTAGGTACCCCGGGTCTTTCACACGATACTGAAAGGAATTTCTGGGTTGTTGAGAGAATGAGGCATGTATAAAGGTTTGAGGGGCATCACGCAAAGAGGAAATGGAAAGCTCCTTGGAATCAAACTTGAACATGAACTTGAACATGAACTTGAACCTGAACTTGAACCTGAACTTGAACTTGAAGGACATGACCAAGGGTAGAGGTTGGCGCGCACGCTTGGTAAGGGCACCTCGGCAGCCTTGGTCCTTCGGTGCAAACGTGAGCGGAATACCAAGGGCCCAATACATGATAATACAAGTATTTATGGTTTTCTTGGGCCTCAAGATTGATATTGTGTCGCTATTTGGACAGGTACTTCATGTGGATGATGCATCAAAGATAAGCCCCTTTTACTTGTGCGCCCTATCGTGAACCAGCAGTTGAGAAGAAGCACCGGATGCTTAGAAGCTTCGGTTCATTCCGAAAGCGCCTCTCAGCCTACATTTTGTCAGGCTGCCAGAACGCTGGCCGGCTTCAGCACAAGTCAGAATGTGGAAAGCTGAACCCCAACCCTTTCGCCACCGCTTAATTGCATTCTGAAGAACTTTCTCTGTAAGAAGAATCATCGAGATCCTCGCGCTGCTAGACACGTTCTTCGTCCTCAACGTAAGCCTTCTCGTCACTGTCTTCAAGTTGCTCCTCAGGTGTCGGTGCTCGACGACGCTTCTTCAGCGGTGGGCTTGGTTCCGGCTTTTTTGATTTGGTGATCTTCGCAACGGCTTCCCCTCTTTCAAGGAACTGGTACAGCTCCTCGCAAGACACGAAGATGTCTCTGTCTATGTCATTGAACTGTCGGCACGTTTCCTGGTCTGCAAAGTCTTCCAGGCAAAGATGTAAACCGGCATTTTGGTCAATATTTGGCGTACCATCATCGTGTCGGAATATCTACCCCATGTCAGCTTCCGTGAAGTAGTAGACTCAGCTAAACTTACCTGGTTCGCTACTACAGCTTCGGCAACCCAAGCTTTGTCATCGTCTGGACCCCGTAATCTAGCCCGCCAGATAGAGAAAGTAGCCCGTTTGCTCCTGCGGTAGTCGAGATCCACTCCAATGAGAACACCGATCTTGAGATCGGAACCGAGAATATATTCGTCTGCGAGGGTTCTCAGATCCTTTCTATTCTGTGAATAAGCCACCTCAATAACGACATTCGGATCTGGCGACTTAGAATGCTGGAAGGCCCCGTCTGGACAGTGGGTCCCATATTCTGGGTCCCGAGATGTTATTGTTACAGATCCCACATCTAGAATATCCTTTGCAAATTCCGCAGCCGACCCAGACCCGTGCGAGAATGTACGTAGATGCTCGGTGATACGTGAAGAAAGGCTGCGTGAGAAATGCTCATGCTCTATCTCAGGCACACGTAAGACGAGCCTCTCGATCGAAGGAAAATAATCAAACCTGTGCTTCGACATCAGCGTGACAACACCGTTGACCTGGTGAACGGATCTGGCATACCGTAGCTTATCATCGTGCAGCAGGTCTGAACTCACCGCAGTCCACACTGTCTTGTCGACCTTGTATATTGCCTGGCCCCGATAACTAGACTTGTGTTCTGCGATTTGTCGAAGAATGTAGCTTTTGTCACACGCCGTCTTCTCGTCTGTAGGAGGAGGGGTGAGAGGAGGACCGTGGAAGCTCGAAGGAGGAGTGATCTCGTCACTACCGCCGTGCGCCGGTACGCTCATCGCTAACCACGGTCGATCTGGCCGACGACGACGACGACGCTGTCGGTAAAGGTTGTTGGTACTCAAGTCACAGGCTCGGCAAGCAACAACGCGACTTCCACCACTTTGAAAGCCAAGACTGCCCGGTTAATTTTCGGCTGTCACCCCGGACGCAATGACGTCATTTCGTTCGTGTCTGCGTGCACGTTCTCACGTGACAGAAATCGGGCACTAGCCTAACGACGTTGAAGTTTTCCCCATCAAATGTGCGCGACTAGGTGAAACACTCCGAAACAAGCATTTAGCGTAATAATAGTACAAGGCTTACAGGCGAGGCTGACGGTCGGAGATGGAGATGGAGGTAGTTACAGGCCAACGGCGTTTCCGGGCCAACTCCACCTTGTTCTCGACACTTCAAAAACTGCTACCAACAATGCCTCATCAATTCTACCGCAGGCCGTTCCGCAGTAACCAAAATGCCATCATCTTCTGGTCCTCTTACGCACGCCACTGCTGCCTACGATCTTGAGGAAGTCCAATTCTTACTCGAATCGGACTCTGTGGATGTAACCCAGACTGAGGTCGCCGCCGACCGGGTCAATGCTATGAGCACGGCAATTGAAAAGAACTATCTGTTGATTGTGGATCTTTTCCTAGCGAAGGGTATCAAACCAACAGGATGGGATATCATCAGTGCCATCAAACGGCGATCGTACGCGTTGCTGGAACTTCTACTGTCGGACGGGTACGATATCAATACATATGTACGGGATGACTGGCCTCCTCCTCTGGCGTAAGACGGCTCTCTGTGGGGTTTTCCAGATCCTAACACACATAGCGACGCATTATTCGATCCGCTCCTCGTTAAATGGCTCATCGACCACGGTGCCAATCCAAATGCTCGATGCAGCTATGATATTACACCATTATCGATTGCAGTCCGGGAAGGGTCAAGACATGTTATTGAGATGTTATTGGAGCTCGGCGCTTCCATCAAATACGGTCAGCCACTGCATTACGCTGTCAGGGCTAATCGGGAGAATGACATCATTGAACTCCTTCTGAGAAAGGGTGCTTCGCCAAATAAGATCATGTTTGAGGATCACCTGGTGTCGTTCCTTCAGTTCCAATGCCTCGGCCTTGGGACACCGCTGCATGAAGCCGCCTCCCAGAAGAACGACGCCTTGATACAACTTCTTCTGAGACACGGAGCGGATTCAAAGATTAGAAATACTCTTGGGGAGTTACCCCACGTCACACGGCTTCCCTTCGATGCTGCTCTCTGAATCACCAAAGACACTATTACAATGGCGCGAAACAGCCATCTGGCGGGTCTGCCATGGACAGATATGGCTACTAGACATGAATGATGCTGGCGTTGGTTCTACAAAGGATGGAACCGATCGAGAGGGCCGCAAGAGATCGTGTGCTAATGCCTTCGCCCACGAGATTCAGAAAACTTGAACCCACGACTGCGTTTCTCACTTTGGCATGAGGCTTAAGGGCTCCCTGACCGCGGACCTTAGTGATGACCAGCCCGTGAGTCAAAACCGGTGTGACGGAGATCAACGATGGTGCATAAGCCTTGGGGCGTGGACCGGTGGTGCATGGTGCATGGTACCTAATGCAGTGTCTTCACACACCAGAAGCATTCGGGGAGAGGGAGGTTGGACATCCAGCCTCAGTGCACCTTCCGTGAGGGTCCAAGGCGCAAGCGGGCGTGCCTTAGGATGGTGTCGCTCTCCTGCCCACAGAGATGTGAATCACACCGCAATTTGTTCCAGGTGATGGGCCCATGCTCGACCAGCATCAGTAAATGCAGGTCTAAGTACATTCCAAACGGCAAGACGATATTTACCCCTCCTGAAACGCACCAAACCCCGAACCAACGGCCGACAGTATTGACTAGCCGACTACAAGCACTCAGTCTCGTTCTACAGCATTACGCCTACGCAGCGCATCAAATCCAGCCGTGGCTACCTCCCTAGTTATGTCGCTCAAAGCTGCCCAGGAAAGGAATCTGAAACGAAAGAGCGAAGAAGAACTAAGGCAGCCAAAAGGGGAGGAGGAGGAGGAGGACCGTGAAGGACAATTTCAGATCGAGGCGATGCTGAGAGAGCTGCGAATTCAACGATCATCCGGCCAGAAGGATTATGTTGTAAAGTCGGTCCGTCGGAGGAGAGGCCCATTTTGTTGTCACTGCCAACAGGAATGTGCAATTAGAGGGAACAAAGACGGAGGCGAATGCACGAACTGCGGTCACGATCGGTGCATCGAATGTTTGGCCGGCAAGCCGACAAAAAAAGGAAAGGGAAAGGGAAAGGGAACGGAACGTCAAGCTAATAATTCCCAACTCTCCTCGCCCGCGGTTTCAGAGAATCTAAGCTGAGCGATGACGACTAGAGAAGTCAAATAGTTAGGATGTGCTTGGTTTCCATTCGCTACTCTCCTGCCCTTGCCTTGGAAGCTGCCGCAAGTCGCATTTAGGCTTCCTCGAGCTTCCGCAGCGGAGGAATCCTCGCATCCAGGCCAGCCGGCTTTCAAAAGGAGACGTATCAACGGTGGCGTAGAGTTCTTGGTGTTGAGAAATGAGGTGTTGAAATGGCGCCCCAGCATTGTCGGGATTTTTGTTGGAAACGGTGTAGTAACCTGCACCAATGCGCTGTGCGAATGCCTCGCCCTCCTCATCATAGACCTTCCTCGGTTCAATGTCAGTTTTCGTCCCGACCAGGACGATGAGGATTCCTCGACGGCTAATCCAGGCCAGAAAGTTTTGCAGCCCCCGGGCGTATGTGAAGGAGACTTTCGACCGAGTGCTGAAGACGAATATTATAGCATCGAAGTTTTCAAACTTGCCAGGGTGAAGCTGAGAACTGCAATCAGTGATGATGAGTTCCAACCGCCCTGAATCGGTGACAATCTCTTTTCGATATGTGGCCTTAACTGTGGCCACATGCCGATCGGGGAAATGGCCCATAACATACTGCGCGCGTATACAGGGGTTACCACGAGTCCCAGCAGCATCGACGGGATTTTACCTGAAGGCACGGGGCTGTTTTCCCTACGGCGGCGTACCCTACCACTGCCACGTTAAGCTTCTGTATCGGCATCGCAGGAGTCACGGGCGGTGAAGAAGTGAGGCGTGAGGAAGGGCGAAAATGGGTTGGGAAGAGCCGGTCTGCTGCGAGGCAACCATATTGAGGACTTTCCGCATTTTTATGCACCTCACCCTGTGTCCGTGTCGCTAAGTTGCTACATGCTTGCCTCAAGAACAGATGCCAGGCTTGATTATTGAAGGTGGTCTCGCGATTCGCGCTCCCCGGTAGAGCGTGTGCGTCGTCGACTTCGGTATTCATCCCTGGTCTAGATCCGTGTGGCGTTGGAAATCGGTAGCTGGGAAAGGGCCGTCCACTTGAAGGGTTACCATGAAAGGGCTCTCGCTTATTTGGTCGACTAACGTCTAGATTAACTATGATTTGAGACTAGTCAAGGAGTGGAGCTTGCTACGACAGGGAGAGCTGCCGAGTACTTCATACACTCTACAGGTCCACACGAGGCCATATAAGTCCACACGAGTCCAGGTAAGTCCACATGAGGCCACACGAGTCTAGATAAGTCCACAGGAGTCCACACTAGTCTACACGAGTCCATACTAGTCCACCCCAGTCCACCCCAGTCCACCCCAGTCCGTTCGAGTCCGTATCAATCTTTTTGAGTCTTTTTCGAGTTCATTTGGCCTATGGACCTATGGACTTGGGTATTTACTGGTTAGCTAAAGTCGTTGGCGAAGGGCGCTAGATCTCTAGCACCCTATAACGTATCGATTGGCTCCGAGAGTGACAGAGATATACTGCTAGGTGTATAATAATAATGTGATGGGTATCGGTATCTAAACTAGGCGATTGCTATGACGACTAGAATTCCCCTGGAATCTCTCCAACGACAAGCTGCAATCCCGAGGTCCGATATGACCTGTCAGCCCATTAATAGGAATAGCCACTTGTCGAGTTCGATGTGCAGACGTGAAGAGAGTTGTTCCAGACAAAGTAACCGCTCAAGCTGCCTCCACGGGATGAACATGGGTTGTACCGGAGTTTTTGAGAAGCGGAAGTCGAGAGTCACTCCTTTTGGCTCTACGACGCACAGATATCGAGTTGACTGATAGTACTCCTCGTGGTCTTTTGATGAGATCAGTACTGGCTTTCTCCAGAACGTCAGCAAAATGTACGAGATATACATCTTTCCCAAAGCTTCCATTGTGTTGGTGGATTGGGAATGTTGTTGATGTTGTAGGAGGCACTGAACCTCCTGTTCTAATAGATTCTGAAGGGCATCATAAGCTTTTGCAGCGGAATTGTCAGCTGTGTAGCTATCTCCCTGCTCCAAAAGATGGTATTGAAGCCCCAAAGAGAGTTGGACGAGTTGATCCGTGATTGGCAGGTACCATTCGGCCAGCTTTTTCAAAGCCTGTGCAGCCGCCAGGTCGATAGTCGTGTCGAATTCCAGGCAGGCAACCTCCCTGACAGCGTTCAATTCTCCAAAAGGCGGTTGAAGATAAAGTATGTTACCCTGTGCGTCCACTTCAGTGTGCACGGGGTCATGGTTGATTGGTGTCGATGTGATGATGGGAATTGAGAGGGAGGTCAGCTCTCTGGTGATACGGCAGGCGGAGGGTCAAAACCTGGAGAGCCAACCATCGACTTGATCGAATAGTATGCCTTTGAGGGCCGAGATTCCCCCTCCATGTTTGTATGAACAGCCCGAGGAGGAATTGTTCCCGGGTGAATGGCCAAGATGTCTCTCACCAGCCGCCACTGTTCTTCATATAATGAAACGCAGGTCCAAGGCTGCGATCCAACAGGGCGGAACGTGTAGTTATATAGCTCTCTGCCTAAGTCAAGGCCGAACACGCCTTACCTTGAGCCTTGCGTCTAACAAGCATGTCTCCAAGCTACGTCTGCAGCCATGATGAGACGGGGATTACCATTTATGGGAGCTGGCTTGCCGCGGCCGCCTTGCACTTGCACAGAAATTCCTCCCAGGAAGGTGCAATCTGACTGAGTGATTGGCTGTAATTCTTACACAAAACCGGTGAGGATTCAATGGACACACACTTGGTTGCCCCGCGTGTGAGTTAGCGCTGGCAG
The DNA here is from genome assembly GCF_000836435.1 of Fonsecaea multimorphosa CBS 102226. NCBI lineage: Eukaryota > Fungi > Ascomycota > Eurotiomycetes > Chaetothyriales > Herpotrichiellaceae > Fonsecaea > Fonsecaea multimorphosa. The sequence goes on from NW_015971683.1 coordinate 48,972, forward strand.
CCATTTCGAATACCTTCATATGCGTTTAATATCCCCGAGAAATATATTCCACCCCTAATTCTTCTTTTGAGTTCACCTTTCGGAAATCGACGTCACGTGCCCATCAACTGGTTTCCCCGCCTACCATGTACGAGGGCGCGCGCCAAAAGTACCTAGGTACCTAGCGAGGAGGTATGCGATGGAGAGTCTTCAGTGTAGGTGCCTCTCGGCGCAACCTGCGGGGTGGAAAAGTCGGTCACATCTGGCTCCGAACCGGAATCGGGCCAACCTTGCGAATGCCCCGCTGATGACTACCTACCTAGGTAGGTAACCTACTCGCTAGGTGTATAGTCAGGCGTCCTGAGTCGACTATAACAGGCTAGTGACTATAGTCTCGACGTGGCTCGCGAAGGAAACAGGCGCTGAAGAGCTTATCACTGCACCCGCAACTCAAGCGTCGATCCCTGTCTGCCACCAATCATACACAAAATGCTGTCCTTGCGGGCCGGATGCCCGGTGTGTGCGACGGGGTATTGGACAGGAGCAGGACAGCCCACGGCCCCGGGCCCGGACCCCTCTTAAAGAGCTCCTCCGGCCTGATCGAAACCCCTCAACCACACCTACACCTCCATTGTGTACCAAAGCGGGCCTGAAAACAAAGAGATAAAGAGGCAGCTCTATCCAGCCCTGCCGCTGTCGCTATCCTTCGTTCCTGGAAAACAGAGAGAGAGAACACCAATCAAACATGTCCTGTCCCGACTGCTTTCGCGGCGCTGTGCACGACCACTCGGAGCCCACGGGCAAGATCGAGACCGTCCATGGGATCACGACCTACGTGGCCGGCGGCAGTGACCCATCACGCTCCAAATCCGCCATCATTTACTTGCCTGACGCCTTCTCCTTGAAGTTGGTCAACAACAAGATCCTGGCCGACAAGTATGCCTCAGTCACGGGATGCAAGGTCTTGATCCCGGACGTCGTCTACAGCGGGGGAATGCCCGTGTCCGTGTTGGACAAGATGGAGTCGGTGATGGGCACTTCGTTGAGCATCACAAACTTCTTGCCCAAGGCGTACACGGTCCTGACGCTCCTCCCCTTGGCCATCCCGTTCATGCTCTGGGGCCACCCCAAGAACCCGTACCCCAACATCCTCAAATACGCGCGCGACGTGCGCGCCGAGCTTCCCCCCGGTGGGAAACTGGGCGTCGCGGGATTCTGCTGGGGCGCCTGGCCCGCCACAAAGCTGTGCACGGAACCCGCCGTCGCGGGCGGCAGTGAGCGTCTCATCGACGCGCAATTCAACGGGCACCCGTCGTACATCATCAAGGAACCACACATGGTCGTGGACGCCGTCAAGGCGTTCAAGACTCCCTATTCCTCCGCGATCGCCGAGAAGGATTTCCAGTTCAACGCCGAGGTCGCGACAAAAACCGAGGCTCAGCTCCGCGAAGCTCTGGGGGGGAGTAAAGGGGACGGTGAGGGCGGGTATAACTACGAGTTCCGCATCTACAAGGGCGCCACGCACGGGTTCTGCGTCAAGGCCCGCGAGGAGGATATGCAGAATTACCACGACGCGGCGAAGCAGGCGACGGATTGGTTCAATAAGTATCTCAACTGAACGTGACTGAGATTTTTCAAAAGTGTGTTGAACAAAAGGGCAGAAGTGGGTGCGGTGAGAGAGGGAGAGACGGACGTGATTCCGGCCCACCGACGAGTGGAACGTCTCTCATGCAGAAGAGGCCCGGGGGATTTGTGCATAGGGTGAACTGTGTCCACAAGAGTCCATCTCGGCGACCAAAGAGGCCCCTCGAATGGAAGAAGCGGACCGAAAGGGGGGAGTTTCTACCTACAGAAACGAGCCTGAGATCGACCACGACACCGGCACTGCAATCGTGATAATTACCGGGGGTGTTGGTTTTCTCATTTATTTGGAATTCCCTCTCCTTCTGCTTGTTTACGCGCTCAAACCACCATGACACACGCTCGCAGGATAAAATGGATGATGGATATTTGAAGAACGCAGCTCGATCAACCCGCACAACACAAAACACAAATAAATATTTTCCAATGTCATGCCTTGTTTTTCTCTCTCTCCCCTGTTCCCTGACCCTTTTTTCTACCCCTGTCCTTTATCTCTGTAATACTTTCGAATCATATCGACACGGGAGCCTCCGTCCCCCATATTATCTTCTTCGTGGTCCCTCGGCCGGCCTTGGGCAGGAACATACATACTACGAGGCTGAAGAGGACGAGTCAACGACAGCGGACGGAATGGGCTACATAATGACACATAGGCATTACCTCGTAGGTGAATACAAACAACCCTGGAAGACGGCGGTCGTTCTCGCGGCTGAGCAGGGAGGTTCAATCAATCAATCAATCAATCGATCGGTGTAAAACCCAGAAGTGGCAGAGGCCGCCGCCCATGCTAGATCCATTGTTTATCCCCAGCCAAAGCCGGCAGACTCATTTTGTTTCTTGCTAGATGACATGTGTTCCTAGATCCATGTATTGGTGTTCTTCTTCCTCGTCATGGTGAATCCAATGCAACATGACCCCTGTCGCCGCACGCGCCGTAGTCTCGTAAAGGCATAATATACACAAACACTCCGTCAAAAGATGTACACCACTCAGCGCCTACCGAATTAGAAATCCTCCTCATGCAAAACTCCAATATATGCTTCATATTCGGGCAGTCTCGCCGGCAATCTGGCCATACCATTTCTCATGACACTTCCAGTCCACCGACCGAACACGGTCGAGGGTATCCACCAGCCGGTTCACCTCCTCCAGGAACTCGGGCATGCCTGCGCGTGCTAGAACTTCGCCCGCACCTGTCGTAGTCCGCACTCTCTCGGCCGTGCTAGCAGCCGAAAGTCGAGCGAAGACATGTTCACGCAGTGTCTTGAGAAGGAAACTCGCAATCTGCTCGCTGAATACGTCCGCGTTGGTTGTCTCGGGGAGCTCGTTCATTGTTTGGTTAAGGCTTGCATCCTGCTGCGCTTGCACAGCTACATCGAGGTTTCTCGTTGCAGCTACGGCGCTAGGCAGAACTCGCCCAACGAAGTTGGCCAGACCTTCTTTGGTCGATTCCGGCATCATGTGGGATGATTCGATCAGGGAGACGACCCTGCTGGCGTCGATTTTCAAGAGATCCAAACCCATCAGCCGTTCTGCATCTTTTGCCCACAGAGACTCCCTGTTGCGCCTGAGTCGGATCTTGGTGGTCAGCAGAATTGCCGAAATGGCCACGAAGTGGAAAACGCGAGCTCTGAGTTTGAGCAGGCGAATATAGTCAAGCTGCAGTGTCTCGGGAATGTCGCGATGGCTCAGATGTGAGTTGCGCAACACCAGGTCGGTCAGACCTCTGGCATACACCACAGACGCGCTCACGGTCTGAGACGCAACGTTCGACTTCGCCTGTGCCCACCAGTCCCTAGTCCTCGCCAGTGTGTGGACACCTTGCTCAAGATCCCTTCCGAACGATGCAATTTCGTGCTCGTGACCGTGTTCCAGCACCGCCTGGCTGGCTAGTCTGAATTGGAAGTTGATGTGATCCAAACTCATCAAATCGATAATATTGATGAGCTCGAAAAGACGGTCGACCGTGTCACTGGTCGAGTTGGCGCCAAAGGCACTCACGATCTCGTCTCGGCCTGGAGAACAGATCTGCGCAATCAAGCCGGCGATGGTCTTAAAAAAGGAGTCGTACGAGAACATGCCGTTCCGACACTGTTGACTGATCAAAGCTGGGTCCAGAAAGCCGTCAATCGTGGCGTAAAGAGGATGTCGTGGACTGATGAGTAACATCAACTTCTCTCGAATGAGGCCTGCCATGGAATGAGTCCACCTTGCCGTAGCCTCTCTGTCTCCGTCCCGTAGGTCAGCACGCATGCTTTTCCGTAAGGAGTCCATCAAGCCTTGACGCGCATCCGTCCAAGGTTGTTGTTGTACCTCAAAACTCCCATTGATCAGTATCTCGTGCGCAATCTCCCGATTGGACGGCAGCAGGGTCATCATTTGCGAGAGACTGTCGGGAAAAGCTGTAACTCTCGCCCCCTGATCCGACCGACCGGTCCGCGGTGTGGCAGGAGGCGTCATCAGAGTTCCCTCTGCCGCATTCGACGCTTCGGCAGCAGGTGTAGAGGCTCGTGGGACTTGTTCCGTTCCCTTCGGTCGCTTCTCTGCCGCTCTTTGCTTGCGAGCCCTTCTGACTGCTGTACGAACTCTCGACAGCGCCTCCTCAGGCCCCGCAAGCCGCTTCAGCCGAGCAAGTAGTTTAACCTGCTCTTGTCGGACCGCGTCAAGATAGTCCTCGGCAACGTGGCCGTGATGATCGTCTTTGGTGGCCTGCAGGATCAGATCCAAGTTGACAAATGAATTGACCATGATGTCCACGAGAACACCCAGATCCCCACTTTTCCACGCGTCGAATGTCGAGGTGAAGTCGTTCAAGGCAAAGGCAAATGCCTCGACCCGAGCCTGCGACAACGTCGGCTGCGGCTGCGGCTGCGGCGTCATCATGGCACCGATACAAGATTCAAAAGTTTCGATCAGCGAGCGGGATTTTGTCATGAGCTCTTGCTCCTGAGGTTGACTTCCACCATGACTGAAAGCTTGTATCGGATGTGTGAGGATCAGATATGCACTCAGGAAAACCCGGACGACGCTCGTGTCTTCTTGGCCATTGTCAAGGACGCCTACGTGTCTGAGCATCGCCGTCGTCGCAGCGGTGGTCCGTTGGTCGGAAATAAATTGGGTCAGTTCTTCGAAGGAGAGCGCCTTGGCTCGCTGCAGGTCGAGTCCCAGAGCCGAGAAGTCGGAGAGGACCTTGCGCGTGTGGTAACGCCGCCAGGATCGCTGAATGACTTTTGCAGCATAGACACGGTTCAGGCGCTTCAACACTGTCGGGGCGACTTTCTTCTCCTCCACCGCCGCCAGTGAAGTTGTCCTAGACCGCCGTGCGCCTTGCTGGTACATGGACCTCCGTCTGTCGGCCTCGGCGTACTTCTCAGCCATCTCTTCCTTGAGCCTGGCCAATTCAGCGGCCTTCTTCTCCTTGGTCTCCTCGGCAATCTTTTTGGCCCGCTTTACTTCTTCCTCGCAGCGGGCTGCGATCTCCGCGAGCAATTTTTCCCGGGCTGCCTGCGCCGCCAAAGCCTTCTCCTCGTTGTATGACGCCCTTTGCGCCGCTTTGGCAGCAGCAGCCCGGAGCCGGACCTGTTCAGCATGGGCAGCGCGATCCGCGAGGCGAGCCTTTCGACTCTCAATAATGGAAGCGCGTCGCAGATGTTGTGCGATATGCGTGCTGCGGGGACCGCCATGACTCGACAACGCGGAGGAATGAGAGTGGATTGACGACAGCGAGCTTCGACGAGACGAGTTGGCAGAGGATTTTCGACGCACCGAGGGTTTGCGGTGGAAACGGGCAGCTACATGGGGCGGAGGTTCGGTATACGACGGTGGTTCATCGGTGCCAAAGTTCATCTCGACATCTTCGGAGGTTGGAGTCGTCGGCTCCATGCTGGGCACGCGACGACCGCTGGTATTGTCCGAGACGAGGTTCAATGAAGAGACCAGCAACGACCCTGAATCGAAATGGTACAAATTGTCAAGGTTGAACAAAAGGCTCAAGGCGTGGTGTAACTCGGGCTGACTCTCAGAGCAGCCGGGAACGTCGTGCGAACAACGCACAACAAAGAAAATCTATACAAGAAGGGAAATGTTCGCAGAAGAGCAGAAGAGCAGAAGAGAGCGTCGGAAGAAGATGACTCAAGACTCAAGGAAATGCTCAAGAGGCGACAAGGTGGGAGGCTGGGAGAGAATGGAGGGGGAACATGGGAAAGTTTGTGCCAGTGTGCCATTTGGGAATGACGAAGCCATGGTTTGTAGTTTGCCGCAGCTGTGGCTAGCAGTGGTACCTACCAGGTACTTAGGTACCTGGTAGGTAGGCTGTACGGAGTACGAGGCGAGGTACCTTGTAGGTACTCGGTAGTAGGCTGCGGGTGGTGCTGGAACCTGCCAGCATCGTCGGCCAGTCGGCATTCTGTGCGGCACGGAGCCACTAGTGGCGCTATGCCTAGAATCCAGGCGCCTGGCTGGCAGTGGCTGCCCATTGTTAGCCCATTGGCCCCTAAGTTCCCCCAGCCTCGCCTCAACAGCACCCCGGAGCTCGGCAAACGACCGCTAAGAGAGAGTTTGAGGAATTGTCCATTGTGCCTTCTCCACCCCTCTGACACCAGTCAAATGTCTACCTCGTCCAGCTGCTATCTTGAAATCGAGCGCACCTTCTCAGATCCAGAGGTAGATTCCTCCTGCTCCCGTCTGAATTCTCGATTTAATTAGATTGTACCCGACTCCGCACGAACCGAGACACTCTCAATCCCTCTCTTTACTCCCTGTTCTTCATCGAATCCAGTATGCCTCGGGCATCGACGAAGTCAAACTCTTCCAGTGTCTCTCTCCACACTTGCTCGATTAGCTGTTTGCCATGCGGGGTGTACAAGACTGGGGCGAATCTAGAGAGAACAATGCCTGCGTCAACAGTCTTTTCCCATGCACATGGGCACGAAAGAGACGGGAAGAGTCATGCACTTACGGCCGGATTTGCCAGTCTGCGAGGTAACACCCATGGGACTCTTTGCCCTTCGAGATTACGGCGTCAAGATACGTCGACGCGCCACGTGCTGTACTTCTGCCTGTCGCCGCACCCAAGAGCCAGGTAACCACCGCTCCGATCCCAGTGACTTGACGCGCAAGCTGGGTTCCTTTGACATAGCCAGGGTCCACCAGGTTCACAACCACGTCGTTGGCCGAGACCTTGTCCTGAAGCTGGTATAGGAACATATGCGCGAGGAGCTTGGAGACGGAATAATTGGTCATGGGATTGAACTTGTCGGGCTCGTCGAGAGCCTTGAAAACTCCTTGCTCACTTGGTGGAATCTTCGCAACAAGAGCCAGCCCAGAGCTTACAATCGAGAGACGACCTGGGACGTTGGGCGGAGATTTCTGTTTCAGAACCGGTAGGAGGAGGATGGCAAGGAGTATCGTCGAAAGGTAATTGACCTGCATCATTGCTTCGTGTCCCGTACTCGCGTTCACTTCGAGGTGAGGGTTGCCCACCCCGGCGTTGAGAATGACCAAGTCCAAACGGGTCAGTTCGCTTCCCGCCCGTTTGGCAAAAGCTTCAACGGACTGGTACGAAGACATATCCAAGGGCCAGACCTTGATGATTGCTTTCGGATACTGTTTGGACAGCCTGGCAGCTGCCCCTTGGCCCTTTTGAACGGTCCGGACGGCGAGGACCAGGTCAGAGAGGTTGAAAGACAGCAGTTGGCAGGCGGCCTCGAATCCAAGACCAATATTGGATCCTGTGACGATCGCGACTGATGTGCTCTCAAAGGTCATATCAGCACACGGGTCTTCACACGGATATAAAGGCTCACAGTCCAGATCGCCGGGTGTGTGATCGTGGAGGACATACCTTTGCCGGAGAGATTGGTCCCGTCCGGAAATTGTGGAGGTTTGGTGCAGAATTGAGACTTGAAGAAGATCCTCATGTAGCTCTCCGTCAAGGGAGGAAGGTCCTTGGAAGAGGCCATCGTGCCCAGTACCAGGCTGTCTCGTCGGAGTCCGCAAAACGGTGAACATGGTGCATGGACTACCAGGACCATTCGATGACATTATATAGGGGTTCCCGTCACGGTCCCCTTTCCTGCTCCCACAAGTTCCCTGTCGGAAGGAGTTTCACGGCAATAAAGCGCAAGCGGAGGTAAGTGACCGGACTCCGTTCTGGATGTACGCTAATAGCATGAGCGCAGAGATTTCGTGAGAGGGAATGCTCTCTCGGGAGTATTGACGGACGACAAAGGCTCTCTCGTCTTTGGTAACTAGACTTTGAGAGAAGGCGCCATACCCAGACCGGCAAACAATCTCAAGCGGAGTAGACCGGAGTAGAAAGGGCGCTGCCGGAGCTCGAGATTTTGGAACGGCGCCGAAGCTGTCCGTGCAAAAGCCTGTGTGGTCTGGCTTTGAGCAATGTCTGCTTTGCATCGAGGTTCTCGCTGTCCCCGCTGGCCATGCTGTCGCCTTCGTTGCTTACTCTAGCCGGTAATGGCAAACAATCCAACAGGCTGAGCCAACCAAAGAGCCAGCAGCAACCCTCTGCTCTTGACAAGAACTATCGTCCCATTGTGGACCCCCGGCCTTCGCCATCGATCGATTTGGTCAGCTTCGAGGACTCTGTCATTCCGAGTGATTGCAGGAACCTCCTTACTGATCCAGCAATACTACGCCAGGACAATCGGAACGTCAAGTTTCTCACTTGGTCGGAACAGACACTGTCTCCGGAGACTTTCCGGTTGAACCTACCATACGTGGGCCTTGTACCTTTCTCTTGACCGGCAGGTGGGAGGCCACGATCGGGTTCCCGAACCAGAAAGAGGCCACTGTGGTGCCAGGACAGAACTTCAGCGTGAGTGGACGTGTGGCATCCGACCGTGCCAGACTCTCAGCCCGTGGTGATAGTGTTGTACTATCAGCCTGGTTGGGGGTTTTAGTGTGCTGAGCACGTCTCCATAGGCTCCTTGAAAGGGCAGGTCAGGACCTCCCTTCGCCAACCGCCCATCTGAGATGGCCCTGGGCGGAAATGGCAAAAGGCTTTCAACGAGCAGAGAACAGCCTTCTCCTGGATTGTGTCACGCTGCTCCAGATCTTGTCGCTCTGGAAGTCTTTGCGACGTGGCCATTTCGCCGTCTCGTCTAGTATTGGGCGTGTGATTTGGACGGCGGCGTTGTTGACGAGGATGTGGATCTCTGCTCCAAGGTGCGAGATCGAGTCAGGAGATTGAAACACCGCTTAGCGAGGTGCAACAGCGACGCGTGATCCAGAAGCTCCAGGATCCCAAGGCGGCGGTGATCCAACTGCTCTTCATCCCGGAGGAAGTCTGTAGGTGGTTGGGGTGGACAAGCAATACACGAGTCGAATGTGATGAACGGGTCGTCGGCTGTTGACATCTCGTACGCTCCTTGCTTCGAAGATGCTAGCCGATCGACTCATGTCAATGAACTCCTGGGGACTCCGAAGCAGAAGGAGAATCTTACCGACTTCATCTCGGCGTCCTCCGTTCTGTCACTGAACCTTGGTCGAATCGACTGCAGATCCCATGAACCCTGGAGCTTGAAAGAGTTCATCAAGGAACAGCCAGCACGTCAAACCCCAACGACTCTCGGCGAAACTCATGGCCTCTGCGTCCCTGGTCACGATTGAGCACTGACTCGTGCTGGTACAGTGCAGGAAATCCACCCCAGTCCCAAGGAGATCACTGATGCTCACGTCCGGGTGGCCTTTCCCCCAAGGACGACAAGTGCCAGCAGTGGGCCTCAGATTCGCCTCCTTCCCTTTACACGGTGGGGAATTGCTTTCATCCATACTTGTGTGGACAACCAAAGGAGCATTTGACCAGGATCCTTGGACCTCTTTGCATGTCGGGCTTTGCTTCAGAGGAGAGTGAGCCGCTTCAGTCGCTCTTGTCTTACCTGGATGCGGCAGTAGACCTAGGGATGCGACTATTTGGGACAGTAAGGCCGAAAAGTCCACCGATCGTTGACGGCATAACTCTTTCTATCTACTAGCGCGATGGGAGGACTTTTCTGATTGCACACGAACCCCTCTCTCGACGTCCTGGGACCTGACTCTTGAGTGCGGAAGCTCTGCCCCTGGTTTCACCATCTCTTTGCTGCCCACCTTTTCCTGCTGTCACTGGAGGGCTTGACAGGTGACGGCGGATTCAACTAGGTACACCTCCAGGATGTTCCCAGAGTCTTAGACTTGAGAAGAGGAGCAGCGTCTGCCACACCTTGCCAGAGACTTGCCAGAAGCATCCGGGTGTGCATTGCTTTCTCGACGCTGGCTCGCGCATGTTTCCTGGTCACCACACGACTCTTGAGGGTTTGCAAAGGTGATGATAGCATGGCCCATCTTAGTAGCGCAATCCGTGATTGTGTCGACTGGCCCTTCACATGGACATCCCGCAGCAACCGGCAAAAACTACCGTACACCAAAGGTCGACACAATGCGGGACGACGCCCACCGCGACCTGGGAAGTGCCGGAAGGTTGAGAGGAGATATCCACACTGACCGCCGATTCTGGACTGCCCCCCTGACACCATGGATTCAGTTATGCATTCATCTTCTCTGCCCAAGCTTTGAGACTGACCCTGGCAGCGATGCAGTTGAGCTGGGTCTGTTAGCGTCCTTGGTCGCTATCCTATCGTTGCGGAGTCTCAGGCTGTGCCAGAGACTGACATCTGTGGTCTCCTTGCCACAAAAGTTAAAAATTGCCATTTCCCATCGCCTACGGTGGGGACTTTGAACTATTTCGGCCTCACGCTATCTCGCAAGAATGAGCTAAGGCCTTGCTGCGAGCGAAATCCCGATCTTGGTGGGGATCGAAGATGGCTGCGACTTCGAACCTTGCTCGGGGATCGGCCATTTCGATGAGAAGCACCCTGGCCAGCAAGGGCGTCTTTGGTCGCCAGAAGAGCAACGCTTGCAAGTATCGGACTTGCTCAGGTCGCTTCCAGAGATCTCCACAAGACAGAGGCGCTCCCGGGGAAGGACTGAAAAAAGCTCGATCAAGTCGCCACACCTCTTTCAGCTCACTCCAACTCGGGCTGTTCCAGGGAAACAACAAGCGAGATCTCCACACTACTGCTGCAGCCTGCAATGCCTCCTCTCCAGCATGTGACCTGTCACATTGAAGTCAGTCGCAGGAAGAGACCTTGCAACGTCTCTCGTCTATTGGTCGTGGCGTTCTGCCAGCTGCTGCATTTTGAGTTTTCTAGGTCTTTGCGAGTCTGGGATTGTTTGAAAGAAATCAGCCCCCAGGTTTCGTTGATTGCCCACGCTCAGGACGCTCGACCACATGGAAAATTAGCCAACGGCCCGCCAGGCTTGATCACAGCGATCGTGGGGGACCTTGCAAGTGCCTGTGCTACCGGGGAGCTTGAGTTGCATCCGCGCGTCAATGGGCGACCGTCGACCACAACGCAAGCTTCATCCCAGGATTTAGCGTCGTGGCCGCTTCGTATCTTGAGCGAAAAAGTCCCGCTTGGCCTTGTTGAAATTTCGTATCTCATGTCCAGGGGGGAGGCAGCCCGTGTCAACTGGACGGGGTGGTGGCTTTTATGAAACCCCCTCCTTTTTCCCTTGCTGTCAATGCACCAACTCAACACGAGAAAGTCGGTGGTTGGATCTGCCTCTCATAGCCCGCCAAAGGGACCCGCGCCAAGTGTCTTCGAAGCGGACGTATCGACGAATGAAACGGGCGATAGGGACGCCACCAACGTTCGAGATCCAACTTGCAGCCGGTTCGCCCGTCTCTCTCGCGCAGGCTACCACGATCCGAGATTTGCAGGGCTTTCCTGGAAGCTGCCGACCTCTTCGTGAAAGGGGATAGCGGAGACCTTTGACGACCTGCAAGCGCACTAGGGAATCCCAGCCCATCCTATGAAGGGCGAGTCTGCACACCACCAATGCTCATTCTTTCCAAAGTAGGGAATTCCAATGCCTACACCTGCAGACCTGCGGGAGGGGATTGACTATGGAGTGCCCTCAATCGATGTTTTTGAGATTCGCCGTCGGTCTCGTATTTGCTGCTTTACAGTCAACTGGTGTTCATGGCATGGCTAAAGGGCTAAAGCGAGTTCCTGGTCTGCCACCTCGATGGCCTGAACACCCTGGACGTTCCGCATCTTTCATCGACATATGCAAGCTGCATCCGGATCGGGTTGAGATGCCTTTGAACTTGCAGCTCAGTCTGCATGTCGGTATCAAGCTTCATAGAAGCGTGCGCTCAGCCTAACCTCTGTCTCTCCAGACAGAGGCCATGTTGACACAATTATAAACCTGTCTCCTCCATCCTTCGCCGATTCCCTCTCTATGCTTCTTCGTACTGAGGCTGCCGCCACCGATTGCATCGGTTCCCTTCCATATCACCAATGGCAAAATCTTGTGCTTTAAATCTAGCACCCATCCAGCTCTTGAAAGACCTTGAGGCGCAAAAGGCCAACAAGAAAAGAGAGCTCGAGGTCACCGACGCTGACGACCAACAGGAGAGGAACAGAAGAAACAAGAAGCAAGTACACTGGGATTTGCCTCCGATGCCGCCGTCTCCTTCTCCTTATTCTTCCTCCTCCAATGTCCATTCGGACTTGGCCCCGTCTTCAACTCGGCACAAGTAGGTTCTCGTTTTGTCCTTCGACACATTTGTCACTGACAAAGACGAACGATAGGCTCGTGGAGCCTGATGTCCCAGATGCGCACCATGGTAAACCTCCCTGCAAACGGCGAGAGTTACCACGCTCTGGGTCTGCAGAGGTGGCCTTCACCCAGGCGGCATTTCACTATTCGGGCTCTCCTTGCTATTGTAGTCCTGCCACCGCCTCATGGATACCCAAATTACCATTGTTCGAAATGCCATGGCTCTTGTCGGGCTCTCCACAGGTTCCAGCGTTGGCCGAGCTAATCGATCGCTCGGAAGTCACCCAACCGGCCTCTCATGGTAACGGGTGGATCAATTCACTTAAACTGCCTCCAATCCGCTGGCAAGGCCCAGAAAATCCTCAAGGCGCGACTGCCACCGGAAACAAGTCGATCGAGCACAATGACACCGAATTTCGCGCTGAGGATGTCGCTTCAGGACGGCCTGAGCCGGATGCCAATACCTCAGTTCCCGTGCGGGACTCTGGGACAGCGGACGCGCTGCCCATCAGCCATCTGCTTAACCAAGGTTCGGAGCACAGTACTCCGCCATACACCTCCTACGTGAGGGACAACATGGTGCCACAAGACTCCGCGCCAATTGCAGTCAGGCCCGTACCGGTCTCCGACATGTCCTTCTGCCGCCAGGTTGACCAAGGTGCGGCATACAGCTATGCTCCCCCTTCACCTGCCTACCCTGTTGGGGGATACACTCCACCAAACTCGGCGGTCGGGCCATCTCCCGTCATGCCTACCCCCGGCCTCGCCCCTACTGTCACCAGCCGTCCAGTTGAACAAAGCACGACCTACGGCTATCCTCCTCCTCCGCCGCCTCGTGCAGAGAAATCTATCTCGATAGAGGTACCACCATGCCACCAAGCCACCGTTGCTGCTATTGTTGCATGGCCTACGCTGCCTAACGACCAGTCTTACATATGTCCAGTCCAAGAAGCACCGGTATGTATTTGATCCTCGTCTCGTTCATGACCGCCCTGGACGACTGACGCTCTGCGTGATCCAGCATCCCTTCAATTGGCAGTATGGCACCAGCTGGGCGCCATGGCCCGTTTCCCTCTGATCGCCTCAGACTGCCACCAGATCTGCCTGTCATTAGTACGACTGAGCATATCGACCAGGAGCAAAAAAAGCATCCACGCATGTGCCACACTCATGCGACGCGAGATGGGTGTGGTAAGGGCCTGCGTGGAAACCAAGTATTTGCCCCAAAATTGTCCATCATCTCGTTTGGCGGTCTGACCAGCGTCACTCGTTGAGAAAGAGTCGATGTAATATGGATTATGTTTGCCCCATTTCTTGTCTCTTTTGTGGTCTATTCTGTTTTTGCCAGGGAGGTGGAAGTAATACTTGGGAAAATTGTCAAAAAAAGAAGGAAAGAAAAAGGAAAAAGTTCATGGCTTGGGAATCATTTACATCTCGGGTTTTTTCTTTTTTTTTCCCCTTTTCTTTTTTTTTGTATTTCCTCACCACAAAACGACACCAGCATCGGCAACAGCTGGCGACGGCATAGTAGCAAAGTACCTAGGTATCCCACGCGAATGAGATCACGAACATTCACTTGAGTCCCTTGAATGAATGAATATCACGTCCATTGGACCGAATCATTCAACTGATTTAATTCTGCGTTTCTCTCCCCTCGGCGGCGTGCGTTGAGGAAGACCACCCATCGCCGCTGTAACAACGAGGCATCGAGGACAAGATCTACCGTCCTCCACGCCCACCCTCCCATCTGTCCATCATCGCCCGCAACAAAGTATCGAGGGCAAGGTCTACCGTCCTTAGGAATCCACCAGCGTACTCACCGTTTGTCCATACATGCATCATTCGGATCTTCTCTGGTGGTCTGGTCTCCACTGACTGCCTAGGGACAAGTAAGAGCACGATTTCCCCGCCCTCAGTCCCGGGCCTGGGATGGTGTGGTCTGGAATGTCCGCAGAGATCGCAGGCCATTACTCTGTTTGGACTGTGGTCCTGCGCAATTCTGCGTCCAACTCGAGCCGACGATCACGGTTGAGATGCTGGGGTACGGGCCCCTGGACAGGAGTTCTAACACCACCTGTCTAGATATCCACTCATGGTCATTGCTGTTTGCGAAGTGCGGTCCCGCCTGCAAGCTCGGACCTCCAGCAGGCCCTGGACTCAGAGGCGAAAGCAAGAATCAAAAGCCATGGTTGAAAGCCATAGGTGGACGCGGGATCAGAGACAGCGGCAGAGACAGCGGCAGAGGTAGAGGCAGAGGCAGAGGGAGGACCGGTGACCAACCACCCATGTCCTCTTTGTTACGTGCGCTCCTTGTCACCTGGCCAAGCAGCTCTCCACAGAGTGCCACCTTCGTATAGAAGGGCCGAAAGGACCTACTCGTCATGACTCATGCACTATTCAACCCGCTTCCCTTTTCCACCGCATTTTGGACATGGGTTCATGCAAAGACCACCCGTGCCCCGGTCCTAGTGGTTCAATTCCTTGGAAAGAGGACAGAGCGAAAGGGACAACAAGTATCTGGATGGTTGATCCCCCGCACAAGAAGCTGGAGCGTCATCAGGCTGAGCCGTTGTTGTGTGTGAGAGCAGGGGAGGGAGTCTGAGGCTGGTGCATTCGGATCTCGTATCAAAGGCACTAAAAGGAGGATTAAAAATGTCATGGCTTTCTGGATCAGGCCCCGCAAGCAAAGTGCGGCACCGCGAGAAGGAAGACGAAGATGGAGCACCTGGAAATGAAATAAATGCATGCATGCATGAGTTGAGCTGGGGGAGGTGGAGGCATCCTCTTTAGCCCGTCCAAAGCTGGGGCGGGCACCTCACTTTGACATCAAACCTTGGTGTGTCGGCTTTTGCAGCCGAATCAGATGCGGGCGCGTTTAATGTTCCGCCCTTCGGGACGACGGAAGGGGAAGAGCAGAGACTCAGAGAGAGTTTTGGACTCTTGATCGAGTGTGGATGCGGATCATGACCTGTTGTTGCTAGCTTTTGTTGATAGAGTTTCGTGTCGACGTGCTCGAAAGGTCACAAAAGCTTCGTCTACCTTGGCCTCAGCTGCAGCATCAAGAGTGGTGACGAGTACCGACGTGCATGTATCATGCATCATGCATCATGCACTTTGAATTGTGACGACTAGGATGATTGTGGGCATACCTGAGCTGACCAGCAACCCCCAGCGCTTGTAGCTGGTTGGTTACACAGGGGATGGCCATGCCATGCCGTACTCCGAGAGTCTTGGGGGCGCCCGCACTGCTTGCACTAGATCTGCCCCCTCTTTTTTGGCCCAGCAGCTTCCAGTGATCACCAGGTGGACAGACGGAGAAATGGGCCAGGGAGAAGGAGAGACAAAACTCGTCTTGCTCGCTTAGTGGCGTGGGTGGTTGATCTGAAATCTCAGTTCCAGCTAGTGAGTTGCGGTCGGTGTCTGTGCTCATTCCCTGTCGTAGTGGTGGAGAAGGAAGAGGAGGAGGCAGAAGGGGGATGAAGCGAGCGAGTTTCTGTGACAGGCTGACAGGAGCCAGAATTGCTATTAGGTAGGTAGTGGTGGATAAGCACTGTTAATACGGTGGCGTTAATACGGTGGTTAACACGGTCGTGTTAATACGGTGGTGATGGTGGTGATGGTGGTGGTGGTGGTGGTGATGGTGGTGGTGGTGATGGTGGTGGTGGTGATGGTGGTGGTGGTGGTGGTGATGCTGGATCGATCGCAGTGAGTGACACATCGACACTCGACGCCCATGCAGTGATCGGCTGAATGAATCTGGCCGGTGCCAAGTCGCCAGTGCCTTTCGGGTTTAGCAACCATTGACAGAGAAGAGACTCGCAGGGCAATGGAATGTTAGCAGACTCCGAAACTCCGGGGGCAAATCGCGGGGGCAACTCTACTAGGTATACCGAGTACACAAGCCCCATGGCGAACAAAGGGGATTTCCAGTTCATATGGACATGAGCATTTATACCTAGGTACTATATAATGATCGAGATGATGCTGACGGTCAAAGGTGTTCACTGTCTGCAGCAGGTGCCAGCTAGACTCTGGCATTGATCAACGTTGGCAGCAGTAACGGCCCAAAACCCACCATCCACAGCTAGGTACTGACTTGTCCCGTCTCCAGCCCCCATCATGGCAGATCATGGTCTGGTTTTGGTGACAGGCGGGTCCGGTTTCCTGGCAGCCCACTGTATCCTCGCCTGCCTTGAGCGTGGCTACCGTGTCCGAACCACCGTCCGATCGTCCAAGCGAATAGAAGATGTGCGAAGCATGCTCAAGGCGAGCAGCAGCAGCAGCAGCAGCAGTGGCAACGAATCAACACTCAACCTCGACGACAGGCTCACCTTCTCCGTGGCAGACCTGACCAAGGACGACGGGTGGGCAGAAGCTGTTGAAGGGTGCTCTTACGTCTTGCACGTCGCCTCCCCCTTTCCTGCCGGCGCCCCCAAGCATGAGGACGACCTGATCGTGCCCGCCCGCGAAGGCACGCTGCGAGTCCTGCGTGCCGCGCGAGATGCCCGGAGCGTCAAGCGTGTCGTCGTCACCTCGTCCTTTGCGGCTATCGGCTACGGCCACACCGACAAGGACCACCCGCCCAATGTGCCCTACACCGAGGACGTGTGGACGAACGTCAACGGACCCGGGATGGGCGCGTACCAGAAGAGCAAGACGCTGGCGGAGCGCGCGGCCTGGGACTTTGTCAAGGGCCCCGAGGGTGGCGGACTAGAGCTCGCCGTGGTCAACCCCGTGGGCATCTTCGGGCCCGTCATGGGCAGCGACTTCGCGACTTCGATCCTGGTGGTGCAGCGCCTGCTCAACGGCTCCTTACCGGGCTGTCCCCAGGTGCAGTTCAGCATCGTCGACGTGCGCGACGTCGCCGACCTGCACCTCCGCGCCATGACCCACCCAAAGGCCAAGGGCGAGCGCTTCCTCGCCGTCTCCCCGCCGGGAATGACCATCCAGCAGATCTCGCTGGCCCTGCGCGAGAGGATGGGCACCGCGGCCAAGCTCGCGCCCACCCGACAACTGCCCAACTTTCTCCTGAGGCTGGTCGCCCTCTTCGACCCCAGTGTCGCTCTGGTCGTCCCGGAGCTCGGCAAGACTAAAGTCCTCTCCAACGACAAGGCAAAGACCCTGTTGGGTTGGCAGCCTCGGCCGCCCGTCGATGCCCTCGTGGCTACTGCAGAGAGTCTGATCAAGTTTGGCATTCTCAAAGCAACATAAAGGGTGGTATGAGACCGGGGAATTGGGGAACCGGGGAACTCTTCCAGTATGGCAGGTTTTCGTACATCGAATACCCTCATTAGCATGGGTCTCTCATATTTGTCTTTTTACAAAGGTCTATCTCGAGCGCTTTCTGGAACAAATACGAACACCGTGCAAGCATGCTCATGCTCGTCTCATCATTCTCGTCAGAAAATCCTTTCCAAGCCTATGATATGCCATGGCGCCAGACAATGCCTCTAGAATTCACAGATCACAGCCTTGCTTTGCGCAGATGAATACATCAAAAACCAAGCAATGTCACAGTCGTTAATCTTCATGTCAGCTCCCACACGTATGCGTGCCTCCAAAGCTCTGCCGCTGTAGTGCCGCCACCTTGCTCCAGACACAGCTGAGATCTGATCAGGTAAACTCGACGCTTCCACCGGTCCTCCCTTCCCTGGCCAGCCTCGCCTGCGCCCGCTCCGCTCGCCTTCTCCTTCTGTTATTAGCATACTCCGTCGCTCCACTCGTCTCCGTTCCAGGAGAAGTGACACCGCTTCCCGCTGGGTAGCCTAGATTGCTCGCTGATCCTGGGATAGGCGGCGGAGGCGGAAGAGGCACTTGGTATGTTTGGCCGGTACCTGTTTGCACATTATGCGGCTCAGGTGGAGTAGGGTATGGTATCGTCGGAGCGGGACTGAGCCCAGCAACAGACGCTGGCGGCTGAGGAGTCCTGGCTGCGGCTGAGTGTGGCGTGGCAGCAGCTTGACCGGCAGCTTCGTTCTGCGCCGCCTGCTCGGCTTCCAGCGCTTCAGTGCGTCTCCATCGTCGATCAGCACTGGTTGCACCCATCGCCTCACTGTCGCTCCCGCTGAAACTTGAGCCTCTCCTGGATCTTCTGGCCGCCGCAGAAGCCTGACGTTCTCTTCTCCGCGCCTCACGCTGTGCTGCGGCTTCTTCTTCCGTCAACCGCCGAAGGGTCACTTGGCGGCCATCGTTATGCATGTTGATTTTGACACTGACAGGAGGAGATTCCACGCTGTCGGTCCTGTCGTTGTTGCGACTACTTTGTCTCCGCCGACGGTGGGAGCCCTCCGCCGCCGCAGCTCCGAGGGCTGCTCCCGCCAGTCCAGCTGCGGCTTCATCGCGAAGATGATGTCGATGTCGTTGCCTGCCGGATCCCGTGGTGTAAAGTTCGCTGCCCGATGAGTCCAGGTGAGGCGGGGGTATAGGAGGAATTTCTGCTTGGCCTGGCCCGGGAACGGGATATGCAGCAGCAGGCGGACCGGGAACTGGATAAGCAGCAGAAGGAG
Organism: Fonsecaea multimorphosa CBS 102226; assembly: GCF_000836435.1. NCBI lineage: Eukaryota > Fungi > Ascomycota > Eurotiomycetes > Chaetothyriales > Herpotrichiellaceae > Fonsecaea > Fonsecaea multimorphosa. The sequence goes on from NW_015971683.1 coordinate 67,718, forward strand.
GACCCGGCTGAACGATAGGAGGATCGTGGCCGACGGGTCTGATCCGATCTCTATCGGCAAGGGCACTTGCTGCTGCGGCACCTACCCCTGCTCCTGCTGCTGCTGGGATGGCTCCGCTCATTCCAGGAGGGCCCAGCTCGGTCGATATATCTGATGCAGTCTGACTGCCCATCCTGCCGTGGCGGACTCGTCTCGGGGGAGCAACTCCATCGCCCGTGTACCTATGACCCGAGTCCATGCGCGCTCTTCGCTCGTCCTCTATCCTCTCTCTCCTCAGTTGTTCCGCACGAAGATCTTCTTTCCGTTGTCGGCGGTTTTTGAAAAGTTGTCGAATGGCGAACACGGTCCCTCCTGCAGCCACAGCATCTCGGAATGCATGCGATCTCCGATCGCGCCGCGATGGAGACCCAGACATGTACGAATCGTACGAGTACAATGACCCGGATGGTCTGCGTCCATCCGGTCCTGGCGTCATTGGAGTTTGGGCGAGAGGATGCGTGGGTCTAACGTGGCCCGGACTAGCACCACCCGGTGTCACTGGACGAATGGAGGGCGGCCTGCCTTCTTCAATTCGCGACATCGAGTCTGTCGTGACAGACTGATTGCCACCGAGCGGTGGTCTGTAAGGGCCAACGTCCGAGTCGTCGTCGCGGTCTCTGCGACCCATCAGTTTCTTCACTGCGGCGACAGCTCCTCCGATCGCCGCGACTTGTAGAAGACGATGCCCGATGCCGTGGCGCGACCGATCGGACATTTTGTCGTCATCGTAGTAGTAGGACGATCCGCTTCCGGTCACTTCGGTTCCAGATCCTCCGTGCACACGGTGAGGCGAATCATCCCTCCTCGATCGTCTCCTGAACAATGCTGCGAGGCCCGCACCAGCTGCACCAGCCAGAGCCAGTTTTCCCAGCCCTGTGTGCCTGCGGTCATCGACGGGCTCAACAACATCAACCTGGTGATTACTGCCGCCAGGCCCATAGCGACCTCTTCGCCTCTCGGCCAGAAACTGCAGGACAAAATACAGGAAAAGCAGGAAAAAGCCCCATAGTGAATAAAGAACAAACAAGTAGGGAGGCGACCCGTAAAGAGTCAAGCCAAGGGGAACCTGAACGATCCCGAGCAGAGCAATAGCCCGGCCCAGCCAATGATGGAGCATGGCGCTGAGAGGAATGTGTGCCCGCTTCCTCCCTTTTTCTCTTCGGTGTACCATACAGCCTCCCATGACCTGAACCCAGATCAAGACGTATATTGCGACACCAATCCCGTGATGTGGATTGGTCAAGCTTCTGTTGGGACCAACTGCCTGAAAGCCGAGAATGATGACCACCGTGCTCAAGAGGAGGGTTAGGATTTGGAGCCATATGTGCAGTCGGAGGGCGAGTCGGGGCTGGCGGCCGTAGAATCGCATGAGGAAAATCGCGAGCGGGACGATTCCGAGGAATGTGATTGCGGCGATGATGCCGTGCGCTTCGACCAGACTATGATATCCGGTCAGGGAGAAGAACCGGTTTCCCATTCCTTATTTGTGACCACGTCAGCCTTCCATCTCATGGTAGAATTGCTGTCTTCTCTCTTCTTACCGTTGTATCTCATTGTCGCAAAATTCAGTCCAACGAGATTGGGCAGGAGAAAGTCGTCTCTTCCTGCATCCCAAGTCCCATCGCCCACATGCATCGTGTTCGAATCATATGTGCTGCTCCCCGGAGGAGAGAGTTGCGGTGAGGGCGACATAGCTCGAGTGCAGAGACGGTATCTGCAATTGACAGATGGACTTATGTGGAGGCTTTTCCTCCGACGATCAAGAGGCTTGAACCATCCAAGGTGAGAATGATTTTGACCTTTTTTTCCCTTCTGGATGGCAGTTGTTTGGTGGCTTTGCGGCTCGAGCGGGAGCTCTCACTGATCTTCGCTTTGTTTACTCGAGCTCAGCAAGCGGGGTAGATGAGTGGCCGACTTTTTTTTTACTGGAAAAAGTCGAATGGAATATACGGTGGGAATGCGAGGGAATGGATCTTGGAGCTGAAACGGTCCCTACTCGTAGGTTTGGTAGGAAAAAGTATCACAAGAGCAAGTCCGCAACGGGAGAATGGGATTGTCTGGATGCACCCAGAGTGAGGAGTGAGTTGTCCTGCTTGCTTGCGAAAGCTCACTAGGCGCAGGTGACTTGCCAAGATCAAACCAGAGCCGTAGGATGGGCAACAACCACAACCCCGGCGCCCATCCGGGGCACCACCCCAAAAGAACCGCTTAACCACAGGCCACTAAGGGCGGCCACTGGCGGCCAGGTGCAGTGGCGTACGGGCACCAGCGGGCTTGTCGATTTCTCCATTGTCCATTCGTCACGCCATCGCCTCAGCCCGTGGCTACCCGCACACTATCAACACCCTTGCTCGTGCCTTGAAAGCGTCCGCCTTGGGACATCGATCATCCTCCAACGTAAGAAAAAAACAGGTCCACGAGAAAACCAAACGACCCCAAAGGTCGATGCCACTGCCGTCGTCGCTGCCGTCATCAGATTCATATCCGCCTTCTTGCACCATCGACAATGATTGATGACGACCAGTGGGCTCGCATTGTAAGGGCCGTGTCAAGGTACGAACTGTTTGAATTTTAGTCGCCCTTATCAGTGCCCAGATAAACTAGAGACAGACCCTTGGTGCTAATCGATACATTTCTCCAGACTTCTCGGATGGGTCTAGTAAGTCACTCGACAGACCAGAATAGCATTGGCTACAGGCCTGGCCGCTGATTCTCGCGACAGTACATTATCCTGGAGTGCTTCGTTCTATCCCCAACCGTGGCTGAATTGGAAACGTCGGTCCACTCATGGCCTTACCATCGACTTTCCGCTTCTCAACGTCCTCGGTTTTGTATGCTACAGCATATCGACCTGCTCTTTCCTGTATTCACCAACAATCCGAGAACAATATGCCGTGAGGCACCCCTTATCCCCAGAGCCGACCGTTCAGGTGAATGATGTTGCCTTTGGCCTGCACGCCGTTGTCCTCGTCATCTTGACGTATTCGCAATTCTTCTCGCGGCTTTGGGGCTTTCGAGACGCAGCCCATCAGCGAGCCACTCGCCCAGTTTTGGCAATAGTGTGGGGGAGCCTTCTGGCTGTGGCTGGCACGGTTGTGATGGTACTTTTCCGCTCAGGATTGAGGGACCAGGATCCGATGGACTGGGCATGGATAGATGTGGTAAGATGTGTCCTTCCAGCTCTTCGTCGTTGACTCGATCGACTGCTAACGGGTGCCCTCCGCAGCTGTACACTTTGGGATATGTCAAGCTCGTCTGCACATTCGTTAAGTACATTCCACAAGCGTTCTTCAACTATAAGCGCCAATCGACCGAGGGATGGAGCATACTGCAAATCTTGTTCGATCTTACCGGAGGTGTGCTGTCCATAGCTCAGCTGATTCTCGATGCGAGCTTCGGCGGTGACTGGAGTGGAATCACTGGAAATCCTCTGAAGTTGGGGCTCGCGAATATTAGCATGGGCTTTGACCTGCTTTTCATCGTCCAGCACTATATTCTGTACCGGGGCCGAGAAGGGACGAGCAAAGGCTCGGACGATGACAACGACCCCGAACGGCCGCTACTCAGTCGTTGACTGCACGACCCAGCCATCTCGCGTGTCTCCCCGAGCGAGGCCATAGTCCCGTGGTTCGCATGAACAGTCAGGTGAGGACGAGGACTCAGCGCCGAATACTGTGTCGGCGGTCTCGGAGGTATAAGATATCCTCGAGTCGAAAAGGACGATCGGTTCCAGCTCAGACGCCAACAACCTTTCCCCTTTGGGCTCGCATGGGTTTCTTAATTTGCACTCTCGTTTGAGAGGCTTTTCGCCGGATCTGGACCAACGGCAGTGTGGGCTGTGCAGAATAAGGGTCACTGGCTCCTCGCTAAGCCACGTCTCTAACGAAATCCAGCAGGATTGAATTAATGAAGTCCGACGGCCTGCTCGCAGGAGGTATAGATTGTCGAAATCAGGCATTTGAGCACCGGCTCACAGTGGAGTCAACGCCGACAACCTCCCTGTGCCAAAAACAAGTAACTTGGTCTGTCACGACTCACCGACTCACCAGCTCACCGACTCACTGGTGTTCATCACACTTTGAATCACATAGACATCACATCGAAGAGCAATAATAGATTCCGTGCGAGGGTTGGTGATGTTTGTCCGTTTCTCCATATGCTACAATAGGATTGGGGAGCCCGTGCCGAGTCACAAATCCTTTGAGAACCTGACCGAATACGGCTTCCACGCTAGGTTTCATGTGCTTCGACGGGATCCCTGCTTCGACAGTCCGATCCCCAGTAATCGTGCGAGTATACTCGGTATACCTCGCACTTTCTTCCTTCACGACCCTCGCCGGCAGCCGGGAATATGCCAACATTATTGCAGGACTCCATTTCTGCCTCGTATTTGTAGCCAGATTTGGGAAGAGAACCTTGCAAGGCGTTGGTAGGAGTACATCTCCGAGCTGCTGTAGCTCTCCGGAAGCTACATCCCTGATGAGCCTAGTTAGCGCTCCCGTCGGAGGGGGCTGAGTGATTTTGTTCGCTTCGGATGAGGAAGGGATTAGACCGAAGCAGACTAGACTGGCACGGCATGGAGGACGGCATCGGCCAACAAGATGAGTCTCCGTGCACTTTTGAAGCAGTTTCTTTGGCTGTTCACGAGTCGAACGGCAAATGCGCTCGTACGTCTTGCATATTTAGGGCAGAGCCCTTGTTTCCTGGAGAGGTTTGAGCCACAAGGGTCCCGGGGAGGTGAAGAAGTTGCGGGCGAGTTCCAAGCAAGTTCTCTGCGACTGCGGGGCGTCCCAGGGGAGCTAAAAAGGGCCACAAGTCAGCTAGGCATATGAACTGAGGCTCTGGAACTGCCCGTTGGGAGGAAGAATGCCAGATTGTGACAGACTGTGGGGAAACAGGTTGAAAGAACCACCGTGTGAGAGAGATACAGAGAGGCAAGAGAGAGACGACAGAAGATGGAGGATGGAGGATGGGCAGGGGACACATCAGTCCTTGCAACGCGGTTGAGACTATCACGGCGTTGACTACGGCGTTTGGGGGAGAATTGTTGCCTTGAGGCCCAATTTGCGAGGTGAGGCAAGCCAGAGACACCAATAAGAAACGAAGGCTTAGCAGTTGGAACCAGTTGCTGTTGGCCTGCTAGGCCTGCTGGGCCTGCTGGGCCGACTGGGCTGCTCGTCTGCTGGTGCCATGCCAGCGCCTTGTGCCTGTGCGCATGCCTATTGCAGGAGGTGTTGGATGGCATCAGCTGCCGCGTTCTGCTCTACTGCTCCAGCAGTTGCTTGGTTGGGTAGCGGGCAGGAGCAGCCGAGCACAGAAGCGAAAGAGAGAGCAGAGTCAGAGATGACAGAGAAAGAGATTCTCACCTTCTCACCCTTGTACCTCGTACGTGTCAACCCTGATGGGCCATGGCTGTTGCGCATAATTCCAGGGCGCAACCCTCTTCCGTGCCTGTCTCGTTCCTCACTTCCCAATCGCACTCTACTACTGCCGCTCCACTGCTCTTCCTATTCTTTTATTTTCTTTTTGTTCTTCTTTCGCCCTCGCAACGGTATCTGACATGCTGGTCGGGTCGGAATACAAAGCCTCCGTAAAGCACCGTGCTATGGCCGTTGGCGTTGCTATTTCCCGCCGAATGCTCCGTAAGATGTATGATAATGTGATATTTCTGGCCTTCCGGCAATTTCCAGCAACCCTCTTTTCCCTGGCCCGGCTCTCGGGGGGGTTGGTGGGCAGGGGCCTCTTCATTGGCGTCAGCCTCCCTTGTGTGGGTCGCTGGCTTAGGGACTTGGGGGGTACTCTCGCCTATCATGTCGAGGCGTCCAACCCCCCCAAGCCAAGTCTTCGATCTGATTGATCTCCATTAGCAACCATGCGAGCAGTGCTCAGTCGCCTACCTAAGGAGCCTCTTGGTCTGCCCTTTCAGCTTTCTTCCCGCGAGCCTCCATGAATAACGAGGTGCGTTAGAGGGGTCCATAGCCCATTCATTAACAGCCTCAATCCAGACCATGCGTGGCTCCCTAATGCAACAAAGGCACAAACTAAGTCTTGATTTAGCTACACAGCGACGCACTCCCAGTGACCTCTCATGGAGTGGCCAAACCTTCATCTTCGCAACATAGCCCGTACAAAGGCCAAGGATCATCCTAGCGAAGCTGTATCCCCCGTTCAATTCCAGTTTTCTCTCTTCTCTGCCCTCTAAAAGACTCGTAACCATTGATTCCGTCCAAGTTGCTTTGGCGGCGGGGCTGTGCTGGCAACCTGCGCACGCATCTGCGCTAAGCCTCCCAAGGCTCCAGCGATTGTGAATTTCTGCTCCCTCATCCTTTCAAACCTTGGGAAGAGCGGGAAGGAGAGCGAGACGAGGGGGAGAGAATGAGAGGGTGAAGTTAGGGACTTGACTCGTCGCTTCTATTCAAACCTAAACACTCTCTGCTCGGCTCGGCATCCAACAGCCTCGCAACCAGAACGTCGTTCCTCTCCGAGTCGCCTGCTGGTTGCCGCTCGTACGTACGCTCGATTCAAAATCTTTCTTCCTGTCTACGCCCTTCTGTCACCGCCTTCAACCTCCAGCGATTCCGAGCATTCCAAACCCCCCAGACCACCAGACTCGACCAAGTTCTGTGCCTCCAGCCCCGACTCTGCCGGTGCTTCCTTCTCAGCCAATTCCTCAAGAGCCTCCAAGAGCCTCATCCCGCTGTGGACTGGTTTCACAAATACCCCTCACTTCCCGCCAGCATCAACTGACCAAGTCACCCACGAGTCACCCCCGTTACCAACCTTACCAGCATCAAGCCAGTTTGCATCCCGGTATGAGTCTTACCACCCCTTCCCCATTTTTGCTTTCATCTTGTGGCCAATGCATTCCCATCGTTCTTCAGCCGCTATCTGCCCGAATACGCAAGTCACCACACTTGTGATCCCGGCCTGACGTGGTCTGGAACCTTTGAACCTTTTGAGTTCCGAGTCGTCGAGGCCCCCCCTCCCCCATTCCCCCGCTGCTGTGTCTTGGTGGCAGGAAGTTTGGATATCCTGCGATCCATGGACACGGGCAATAGCACGCCCAATAAGTCTCTGTCATTCCATGTCATGCGCTCTTGATGGAAGTGTGTCCAACCAGTAAAAGTTGAAAATCTCACTCACTGACACGGCATATGATCCAGAGACATCGATCCCAGACGACTATTTGCACCGATAGTCAAGAAACCTCTCTGCCTATCTCTGGGCCATCACCTCATCCCTTTTTTTGGATGGTCTGCCATGTGATTTGTCGGGCTCACTCATGTCCCAAGATCAAGATATCTTTTACGACTACGAGCGGGATATCATTGCACCCCTCCGGAGCCCGGGACTGGAGCCAGTAAAACCCGAGTACGGGCCACGAGAAAGTCCTGCACCTCTTGTACCCGCCGACGATACATCCTCTGATTCCTCCGGGGCGGAGGACACGGAAGCGGTACCACGTCGGGAGAAACCTATAGCACGAAAGGGTCGAGCAAACCGCACCTTTGCCGATGGCGTGCTGATTCTTTCCTTAGATCCTAATCAACGCGCACTTGCCAGCCAGGCACGGCAAGAACCGTTGGACTCGAGGAGTCAGTCAGAAGAGGAAGAGGATGATGACGGCGACGACAATGCGGCTCGAGGGGGCCGGAGACAGATGAGGAGGCTCGGGAGGGTCCTTCGACATGGAGCAAACACGGCTCCAGTCAAAGCAATGCCGGTACCGCGGACTGCCCTGCCCGCCGATCCTGATGGTCTCGACGATGACGACGACGACGACTTCCCCATGGTTGACAGTCCAGCCAATGTGGCTGCAGAGCAACCGGTACGGTCGCCTCCGAGACCTGCGCACGCCATACAAAAGTCAGAAGGGCAGTCTCAATCTACCTATACTACGTCCAAGAAAGTGGATCTGTCAAGAAAGCAATTCAATACAATTCCACCCCCAAGGACTCGCCAGCTGTATCCAAATCTACGGCTGAATCTTACTCCGAGCATTCGTGACGGCGATCAAGATGACGACTCAATCCTCAAGTCACCTATTCTCCGACAGTTTGCGATTTCGCCCCGTGATGCACATCCGGATTTCACCTTGCCAGCCATGCAACAAAGATCCCCTCCACGTTCCTCGCCCGCAGGTCTACCGGACTATAGGACGACGCTCCCATCTCTGAAGATCGCCATTGGCGATCTCCCGGAACCAAGCATGGGAGGATTTGCCTGCCAGTCTCCGAGCATGGGTCCGCCTTTATCGGCCCAGTTTGCGTCTTATGCATCTCCGGCTTCGTACTCAGCGTATTTTGCCATGTCCCCTCCGGATCCGCCGTCTCACAGCAATTGGCGGACAACGACTGGGAATTCCACTGCATCGACATTCTCCGATCATACTTCATCAGCTTCTGTCTCTGGCTCAACGCCAGCCTCGTCAATCATCACGCCATCTCCAGCAGCCTCTGGTCCCTCTGCGTTGACTCCTCTACCTGAGCACGATCTAGAGGAACAAGTAGAGGACAGCAGGACGCAGAACATCCCCTTCAAAGAGACGGATCTGGCATCTCAAGGTGAACCTCGACTCATACCTCGGCCTCGGCCTCGGCCTCAGCCTAAAGCGCCCTCAAAACCTCGATCCCAACCTGCAGCGCGATTGAAACTTCAATCCCAGCGTGCCGCTCGACCGAAACCTCAGCCCAGTCCTGCCACTCGATCGAAACCTCAGCTCCAGCCTCAGCCTCCGCCTCCTGACCCTGAACCCCAACTTCAACCTGAATCTCAAATCGAAGCGGAACACAAGGCTGGATCCGAGACCGAATCCGAACTCTCCGAGCTCTCCGAACTTGAATCTGAACTTGACTCGGAGCCTGAGCCTCAGCCCGAATCCAAACCACAATCCAAATCGCAACCAAAACGTCCATCCGTGTCTCAGTCAAAGTCTCAGTCCGAGGTGGTCCCTAGCCCCCCCACAGGGCCTCGCTTTTCACTGGGACCTTTCAAGTGCACATACGAAGGGTGTACCGCCGCACCCTTTCAGACTCAATATTTGTTAAACAGTCACATGAATGTCCATTCTAACACCCGAACTCATTTCTGTCCCGTCAAAGATTGCCCTCGAGGGTATGGTGGCCTGGGATTTAAGAGGAAGAATGAGATGATCAGGTGAGATGATCCCTCCGAAAATAGGATTTCCGTCCATTGCTCATTGCTCTCGTCCCGACAGACATGGCTTAGTTCATACATCTCCCGGGTACATATGTCCTTTCTGCCCCGATCAGCAACACAGATATCCCCGGCCGGATAACCTACAGCGTCACGTACGACAACATCACTCGGATGAGGATCGCCTTGACCCTAGACTCCGTGAAGTACTCAATCAGCGCACCGATGGAAACCCCAAGGCAGGAAAAAGGCGTATGCGCTTGTTCTGACTGTTTGAGACTACCGTCCTCGAGCCCTTTGGATTTTCGGGTCGAATCGCTTTCACCGTATTGGCAAGCGGTTCTGAGGACGAAGCGCGACAGATCTGCGTAACTGGAAATTTCTAGCGTTGGATTCTTGTACAGCACATTCGAATCAAATTTACCGGCGCCAGCTTTTGTACTTCTTCTGTGCTTCTACCGACCCACAGCAGCAACCTGAATGAAGAATTCTATCTCGAAGGGTATGATTTCCCGTTGCAAAGCACATGACCAATTTAGAAGGGGATTATTCGAACCATTGTGCCCAGCCTCTGGCACCTGGACAGCTCCCGATATTCTCGGCCAGTTGGTTCTGCTTTTATCACCTCTCAACGGAGGGGAACGGATGCACCGAAAGCCATGGCTCAAAGCACGGAGCGCGAATTGGGGGTTTACTGAAAACGTCTGGGTCGCATGATGGATTTCATCCGGATGATTTTACGATATTATGACTTTGATGACCGCAGCCCTGCCCTGCTACATCTCTTGCTTCTGGCAGAGCTGCAAGCAACCCTGGCAATGTCTATATAGCCCTAGGACCGATGGTAAAGAGGCGACTGGAGCTATTGGGATACAACGTGACTGGTCACACACAAGGAGACGAGTTGCGAAGGAGAAAAGTGCGGAAATTGTCTGTACGAACTGAAGCTGATGTCTCGAAATCCTGTGCATGTTCATGCTGCCGGGTAGGTGAGGTTCTCACGCCCACACAAACGGATCTCGAAGCAAAGTCGGGCCGTCAGGAGCATGTCCGCTCAGCAAGCCATGAATGCGCCACAAGCACGAGCACGCAGATTGTCGACGTACGCAGTCAGCGGCAGAAGGTTGGCTTACAGTCCGGACGGTGCGATGTGTCCGACGCATTTCGTACGTGCGTAGATTACTGCTACTGAACGACGACGCACATCTCGTCCACCCTCCGTCGCCGAATTGACGGTGAAACGTACCTTTGGTTCCCGGTAGCGTATAATACTACGCTGATTTCCCCCTTTTTTTTCGCTTGCCCTGGCATATTGCATCCGCTCCATAGACAGACGGATGGCTATCTTCTTCATGTATATTATTATACCTCGTATCTCGTACCTATCCCAAGTACCTCGTATCTGTGTGACATATCATAAGTGTTTTGCTGTTCTAAGGATATAAGTTCCTGACTACAGCCACCCAGCCCCTCAGGACCCGAGTGAGTCCTCCTCCCTCTCAGTCTCACAGTCCCGGAGGGCCGGCAAGGGGGGAGACAAACAGTAGTAATTCCGTATGACGGGGTGGGATCCGATCCCCCAAACATTCCTGCTCTATACGCGCGCTGGCTATCTTGGGGGGGTGGTTGGGTGCCCGTCCTGTATCGGATCCGCCCAGGGAAGGAAGAAAGAGGAGGCATGTCCCAGCTTAACTTCGCACAAGCCGATGGCACATCGTTGCGAGATTGTTCTACGACTAGGTAGGCCGGGCCTGTTTGTCGTAGCGGTTGGCAACGGGCTACCTACCACTGCAGCTGATGTTGCACAAAGGGGTTTTATGCTTTTCATGCGGGCAGGACACCTTAGGTAGTCAGAAGAAAATAATTAGAAAACATGTGAGTGATACTCTTCTCGGAAAGATGTTTGGTATGTAGGTAGTTTCGCATCGTACCGGAGCCTATTCGATGATCAACTGCCTTCTCAGAAATCTGATCCGCCACTAGATTATCTTCGACTAGGCGCCCGCGACACCGGAGATCTTGTCCTGTATCCGCTCTACAAGGGTGGTGCCCGATTCCTGTCCCTTGCCCTCGAGCAACGTATCAATCTCCTTCATGGTGGACGGTTCCGTGAGACCCCATACCTTCCAAGGCCCTTCCTCGCCCTTTATGGTCATCTTTTGTATCACCACGTAGTCAATGTGCTTCAGGATGCTGTCCTTGTCCCGATCGGCGAGGAAATAGTTCTGGACGCTGCGGATGCGGACAATACACTGTCGGAGATATGTGTCAGCGAACGGCAAGGGGGCGAGCCTGTCCGAGACGACTCTGGTGCTCGCTTTGGGTAGAAAGACTGAGAGGGGCCACCGCTCAAGCCAAGCTGGATACTGAATGCCCGAGTAACTCATCATCTTCCAAGGTTCTTTGGTCCGGCGGAAGGCTTTCCGTTGCTCGACTCGCGTCCTCGCCTGGGCCAGCAGACCCTCGCAGCAAATAGCCTGTAGCCTTTTCAGATCCCCTTCGCCCAGGGCCTCGTGGAATTCCTTGTGTAGGTCGCGCGCGATCTGGTGTCTCTGGGAGAGCTCCAGGGGTTTTCTCATCTTTTTCCCCGTCACAGGGTCTCGTTTGACGTCCCATCTCAGGAAAACCACCAAGCTATGAATGAAGCAGGTCAGCCGTTGCCCCAGATTGTTTTTCCCAAGATCGAAGTCACATCTCCTCACCTCCACCAGTCTTTGAGAGCAGTCTTGAATCGTAGCCAGTGGATCCTTGTTCTCTTCATGAATTGGGGGCCCATCCAGGCCGGAAGGTCCGTGGCAGCAGGAAGCACCAAGGTCTGCGGCAGTTTTCCCAGATCCGTGCCGATCTGTTGCCGATTGGCTTTCTTCATCTGACTCTTCACCGAAACATGTTTAGGCAGCTTGGAGTCGATATTGACATTGCTCGAAAGGACGCCGGCGGCAGCGTTTCTGCGTCGAGTGGTTGTGAACTGACGGGTGTAAACCGAGGGTAAACGATGCGCGCATTGAGGGCAGATCTGAATGGATTGACCGGAAGGTGTCAGAGGTGAGGGTGACTTGAGACCCTTGCTTGAGATTCTGGCCACAGGATGCGCCATCTTGAATTGAGAGCGCACAGTAAAGACTGCTCTGCCCATTGAAAACCCTTTTTGGCGAGGTCGACAAAGCTCGAGGAGAAAAGAGAGCGCGAGCGCATTCGATGGACAGATGTGACGCTGCCCTATTTCTCATGGAGTCTGCCTGTCACCTTTTTTAAAGCAGCGCTACCATACTGACAGCGCAGCTCGCTTTACCTTCCTCTTATATGACCTTACGAGAAGCTTGTCCACGTGATATCGTTACACTTGCCTGTTGAGGCACACTCTCCAAATCCAGCTCAGATCCGGGGTTTTACCAGCTAAAGGACCTGCGTGGACCTTTCGGCTGAGTTCTCGCTCTCGAAACTGGCTTTCACGTCGTATACATTTTGCTGAACGCCCATCTTGACCTTGCTAGACTCCAGTCATGTCTTCTAAAAAGGACATGCGAAGGGCGGACCTCGGTCAGTTCTGAGACTTTGTCAAATTTTGAGGCACGCAGACACTGACGAGCACCTCTCAGTCATTCCCTATGTCGAGCCCAAAGACGAGAAGCCCACGGACTTCAGTTCGACAATAACGAGTACCATGCCCATGGCAGCTGTAAGTGTAAGATGCGACCGTTGTGATTCTGACATGCTGATGGCGGAGATAGATGTTCACGAGAAACAGGTAAGAGGCAGCACCTCTGAAATACTGTTTATCGCTAACCATAACGATCAGGATGCTTGGCTGGTAAGAGGGATGGAAACAAGACCATTGCCTTGAGTTGACGGGACCAGGTTTGCTCTATTAACAGCTCTTCTAAACTGGCTGGGCGAGTCACCAGCCCAGAGGACGAGTCCTAACGGCACGCCCGGATATTTGTCCTTTGGCATGGCTGGTAAGTGGCATAACAGTCTTTGCATTCGTGGTTCAGAGGCTGATATATCCGAAAGTGCTTGCCGTTGGCGTGGTATGTTGTGTTCCTGTCTAGCCTCAACTACGAGGTACTGAACACCGACTCACGGGTAACAGACATATATGCCCTTGTTTCTGCCGCCGCCGCCGAATGCAAGAGGCTCAGCAGCACCGCCAGCTGCTTCAACATGATGGATGGCAAAAGCAGGCAGCATTGAAGAGCTGTTTTGTGAAGAAGGGCTGTGTAAGTTTTGTACAGGTCATTTGGTGGCTTCGCGACATGGGCGGCAATTTATGGAGGCATTCGCATCAATTTGCTCTCGGGTGTTTGAGGCCCAGGTCACTCTTGGATCTTTTCTCCTGTTTCTAGTCAGAAGAGCTGCAATGGCGAGTGCGAGATAAAGGCAGCAAAGGCAATGCCGATCAAGCCCAGAATTTGACGGTGGAAACACTATTATCGACTGGGATTGGGGATCCCGATATCTGCACATGCCATTATCAGTACCTAGCACAAGCAGCGGATTCCCCGACTTTGTTCCTGGGGGTGGCCATTCCGAGCCTCAGGTAGAGCGGCTAGAACCTGAAAATCTGGAGCCTATCAATTATTTTTGCCACAGGCCTAGGTGGTAGCCCCCGGCAGGTGCCATCGGTGTCACCCTCTGTCAAGGGCATTTTTCCAGGCCTTGGCGGCCCCCAACGACGCAACTACAGCCTCTGCAGGCGCCGTTTGGGGGGCACCCGTCAACCCCCCGTTGTGTGTGAAAGAGGCGTGCGAGGGCAGCTTCTCTCGGCTTCCTTTCCTCGCTCGCCCAACCCCACCAAACTGGCGCGCACCAACCAGTCAAGCCAGTCACTGCCTCCTGCGGTTTCGCCTCTTGCATCAGCCCTTTCCTGCCCCCGTTCCTTTTCTCTCTCTTTCTCATACAAGACCATCGATCCATCGTCAGACTCTCCACTCAACGACAACTCTTTCGCTTGCAATTCAGCAGTCTTCATCGTCACAGAACCAACACTACTCTTTTCAAATCAACCCGTTCTTCGAGACAAACGAGTTTATGTCAACTATCCAAAACCTCAAAACTTTTGGTAAGCCGACCCCTCTTCTCACCCCCTCTTGCCACTTCCGCCGCTGCTCGTCACCCAAATCACTTGCCTCTATCGCGTGCCTCGACAGCGCCTGATGTTGCGAGTGGTTTTTGGAGAGCATGGTTCGAATCTGCCGTCAATCACCTCCTGCAACTCTCGCGTGCTCGACGGGCTGAAAGACTCCTTGTGTGACTCATGACTGACTGCTTTGTCTCATAGACCCCTTCGCGGAGGCCGACGACGACACTGGGGAAGCGAAGCAATCCCAGAATTACATCCATATCCGTATCCAGCAGCGCAATGGTCGTAAGACTCTGACCACCGTTCAAGGCCTTCCGAAGAAATTCGACCAGAAGAAGATCCTCAAAGTGATCAAGAAGAAATTCGGTACGTGAAAAGAGGATGGCCCTTAAGGACATCGGCTGACAAGAGAAATAGCCTGCAATGGCACAATCGTCACGGACAGTGAGATGGGCGAGGTGATTCAGCTTCAAGGCGATCAGCGCAAAGATGTTCAAGAATTCTTGGTCGCCAAGGACGGCCTCGAGCTCGACGCAAAGACTATCAAGGTGAGCAGATTCTGCTGCGCCGCACGCAATGACGCCTGACTAACCTTGTGCCAGGTCCATGGTTTCTAAACGCCTCAGCCGGCATCCTGTGCTATCCTGCTCGGTTATCGAGGACAGATAGAAGTTGTCGACTGGGCCTCAAATCACTTTTCTAACGATTACTTCTGGCCTGTGTGTCTTCGCTGGTCGATGCAGTGGCCTGGTCACGATAGCACTTTTGGGATGCGATAAGGTTACGCGTTTGATGATACCCACGATGGAAATTTTGCCTTCGGACGGAATGGGTGGCACGGGATTGTTGCAGTACGGGATAGGGATCAGCAACATTTGGCTGTGACGAAGGTGCTCACAGCACTCGGCTGGGGACGCGAGATACGAGGATTGGGCTGGTTTCTATCATTGATCCCACCAGTCCATGCATGGTAGCTTTGAAATCATTATCGGAGTGTTGGAAACAACCAGTGTCACTTGGGCGGCGTCCGTCTTTTCCATTGTTCTCGTCGAGTTCCCATTCTGATGACCTGCCGTTCTTGCGCCACCGGAATACACGCTTTGGATCAACCAATGCCTTTGTACATGGACTAACCTCATTCCACCTGGTTTAGATGAATGTACCAGCTCCTGTACCAGCTGGAGCGGCCGGAATGGCTCTGCCGCCAAGAGTCTGGGGTAATTTGAAGCGAGCAGGCTTTGACGTTCGTGTGGTTCAGGTTGTGCCTCTTGTCGCGTCTGGCATATATAACAGGTCACGCGCCTCCTTTCTGCCACCACTGCTCTTCACCCTTTTGCCTCGCGTTGACGCATGGTTTGTCTCCTCAAAAACCCTAAGCCTTGTATAAGAAGACCAGGAGAGTTTGGGCTTTTTTGACTTTGGGAACTGGGACAAGATATTTACTAGTTTTTTTCCTTTTTGCCTGGAAAAGGGCGGGAGACCACCACCTCCTCACAACATCCCTGCGGAAGGAGGCTATGCAGTCGCCATAGCGCTGCAGAACCATTTTCCAACTGGCGAACTCGGGCCAACATCTGGCAGGCCCACCATCATACGGCGATGGCGATGCTTTTGTTCAACGACAACAACAGCAACGACGCAACGACAGGGGAAGCTTCCGCTATGCTGCTGCCAGTGTTGGTCCTTCAAGCCCGTCAGGCCCGTCCCGGTGGTCACCACCCCCGGCCCAGGTCCAGCCCAGCAGCCTTGTGCCCGGGGTAGGCGGCGAGAACGCTACCAACATCGCCAGTGTCGCCATGTCGGCTCGATACCCACGCGTAGCGGTGCTCCTGGGCGTGCAGCCTCGATGGCACGTGCCGCTCTTGCTCTGTCGGGCTCTCTCGACCGTGTCGGCCGCGTGGTGGGCGTGCCAGACTTGTTTCAGCATCTATCTGCTCATCTCGGACTACGATACAACGGCGGCGGCGGACACCACGACGACGTCGTCGTCATCGTCGTCCTTGTTCACGACGCTGTCAGCAGCAGGTGGTGGCGGCGGTGGTGGTATCACTGGCGGAATGAGCGCTGCTGCTGCTGGAGCTGGAGCTGGAGCTGGGAACAGTGGTTCTCGTTCGCTTTTGTTGGAGAATCGCGTCTTCAGGCGCATGGCTGTTGCGCAGGTGTGCTTGAGCTTTCTCTGGGTATGTTCTTGTTCCCATTATTGTCCTTGATCCTTGATCCCTCTTTGCCTCAGGGGGAATGTTTATGGAGAATTTGCCTTGCGCCCATCATCCTCATCACCCGTTGCAATGCCCAACGGATGTTTCTTCATGATATCTGGTCCGGCTCGAAGATGCTAGCTAGCTCTCGGGCTCAGCCTTGCATTGAAACCAAACCCCCCGTCCTATTTTCCCTCGTTCAACGCGAGCCAAATTTAAGGAAGAAAGATCAGACCAAACTCAAGCTAACCTGCCGCTCTCTCGTTTGTTTCCTTATCTAGGCCGGCGCCGCAGCCTACCTCGCACACATGTTCGCCTCGTCCCTAATGTCGCGGTGGCTCTTACACTACTCTCCCCTAGCGGTCCTCGTGCGTCTCTGCAGCCTCTCGATCCTGCTGTCTTTCGGATGCCTGCAGATCTTCCGGGCCTCGCAGGCGACGGAACCGAACTTGCACCTGCTGAGTCGCAGCCTGCTGGCCTGGATCGCCATCTCGATCGCTCTGATGCTCGCGTACTTTTGTACCCAGCAGGACATTTTCTCTGCGGCGGCCTACGAGCAACACGGCCGCCACGATGACAGAGACCGCGAGGAGAGAGATAATCGTCGCCGTCGCCAGATTCTTCGCCTCAAGTGTCTCTATGTTATTTCGGCGTGTAGTCTTTTTAGTCTGTTGGTCTTGGTGGGCATCGTACAGTTTGATGACATCGACATGAGTTTCATGGGATTGTATACGGCTGCTCTTGAGAGAGGCAGTCAGGGCTGCGTTAGCACTTTTGAGGATTGCAAGGCGTTGGCGGCGGATATGCTTCGTCAATGGCGCAGGTTCGCTAATGGCGCGGTGAGGTTTGGGGCTGAATTGTGACATTTAACAACCCAAAAAAAAAGACAAAGGATGATGACCAGCGAGTTTTGTCTCTTTTGTTTTTGACTTGTTCCTTTTTTAGTTAACTGCTCAGAAATGTATGCTATGCACGGATGGACGGACGCTTCGGGTGCAACGAGGAAAGGAAACCAGAGGACGGGGGGTGCGGCGCAAAGGAGGTTGAATGGATGGGTATGAATGAATCACGCCGTTTTGATCAGCAGCAATGCAGTATCTCTCTTTCCACTTCAAACCGCCGTATCTCTCTTCCCCTCTCTATCTTCTCGCCTGACTGAGTATCATCGAATGGACTGAACACATCCATTCCGTGGCCGTCGTTATATTCACTGCCGGAGAGACCTGTTCTTTGGTCCTCCTCCATATCACCATCTCTTTATATATATCTGGATCTCTAAACGTTGTAGATCTCTCCATCATATATCCAATGTAACATCCCTTTTTCTAACTTTCTTCTTCTGCAGGAGAGGCGAGGGCTGCTGTACATATATCACTTCTCCCACGCCTCTCCCTTCATCTATTCATCGAACTGCGACTTCTCTTCCTCATGCCCACGTCGGGCCTCTGCGTCTCGCTATGACTTCCCGTCCGCCTTGTTGCGGCGGTTCCAATATCGCGACCAGATCTCTTGTTGGCCAGGACGCTCTGCAATTCGTGGCTCTCGCCTCGCTCCAATGAGTCGTCCACGACGGCGATTTCGTCGTTCTCGTCTGGAGGGGACTCTCCTCCCTCGCGGCCGGCCGGCGTGCTCTCGCCGCTCTCGCCGTACGCGCCGCCAACGCTTTCCATGACGAAGGCGCCAGCGGTGGGTGCGTCGAGGGCGCGGAGCTCTTCCTCCCGGAACCACTTGGGCATCAGCCACGTGCGGAAGGGGATCAGTAGCAGAATGATGATGGGAAAGCCGATGGCGGCGATGGTCTGGGAGATGGCAAAGGTGGCGCCGAAGCCAATCAATTCACACGCCACAAAGACCCAGATGGCGGCGCGGCGCTCGATCCGTGCCAGAGGGTCCGTCGCGTCCGTCAGCTCCTTGTCTCGCGCCAGGAAGAGTAGCTTTTGGGTAATGCCGTTGCCCACGAGGGCTTGCACGCCCATGACGAAGAACAACCCAGCAAGCACACCCTGTGGGATCAGATGGAGCACGACCAGCAGTGGCCCGCTCATTGTGACCAGGAACAAGAGACCTTGTGCCAGGTTGCTGAAGCGCTGCTCGACGACGTGATCTGTGACCCGAACGAGATGGCCTCTCGCCTTCTCGTCAGCAACTTGCCTTGTCACGCAGAGGGCATTTGTGTGGAATGGCGCCTGAGGGATGAGGCCATTGGGGAAAGGAATCCCCAAAATTCCAGCGATGCCCGTGGTGAGCCCCAGGAGGAAAATATCCCAATGGAAGCCCGGTGGTTTGCGGAGAGGAAATTCCGTCCCCTGCGCAATAAGAGATGACACTAATGCTTTGGTTAGATGACTGTCAACCCGGAAGTAGCTGCTGGGATCTTACCGTTGTGATCAAACCAGAACAGAACTGTCAGCAGGATCGCAAAGGGAATTGCCAGAAAGACCTCTCCCACACTGATGTCCCAAAAATGGACAAACCAGCCACGGTCGGCGGTTGGGTGGAACGACTTGCTCGTCGGCAGTGTCTCGAGATGGACATTCTTCATATGGCCGATGTGAACGAACCCAGTGAAGAAGATGATTGTCAGCGGAGTGCCGTAGTCCTCGATGAATTTCCGCACATGACGTTGTAACAGGTTGCTGTTGCCGAGAACACCGCACCCATAAGCGAAGCCCAGGACGAGCAAACTGACCATGACAGAAAGGTAGGCACTCGTTTCGCCGGCCAATCCCCACTGTCTGGTCAGGACTTGGATGCCCTTCTGCAGATAGATGAAGGCAACGTAGAATCCGAAAGTATCACAGCTGAATCGCGTGACGTAGGTCAACGCATTGCAACTGTTGGTGATGGCGAGGAACCAATGCATAATCAGAGCCCAGATGCCGATCCAGGCCATGAATGCAAAGAAGTTGGTGCCCTGGCCAACGATAATGTCGTACACCGTATAAGAGAAGACGGTGATGGGACCAGTAACGCCTACGATGACGAGTGGCTGGGCGGCGAAAAGAGAGAACACCACACAGGCCATGACCGAGGAGAGTAGGACTTCGTTGACGCCGTATGAGTTGTGGGTCTTTGTGAACATGTCGAGGGAGAATGCCAATGCTGGTAGGATGCTGGAATCGCAGTTAGCGTCTGAATACGACACAGGTAAGGGAGTCTAGAGGATATCGACAGGGAAAGGGGAATTTTGCAAAGACTTCAAGACAGAGAAAGACGTGTGAGGTTTGTGTCAATGGTAGATTGTGTATGGACTGCGCGTACTTTGCAAAGTACATGTACACTGTGGCAGGGATGACTCTATAATCCCAAGCGTCCCTCCAGTCACTCCAGTAGTACGGCGCCCGTCTCTTGACGTCGTCCACCATGCCCTTGAACCAGCGTATCTTGTACCATTTCGGGCTGCGACGGTGCGAAGATCGAGTCGTCTGTCGCGAAATGTGCTCTGAGAGACGTTGGATCTCTTCGGGGTCTGGTCGAGAGTGACTCGAGTGGAAGGACGGTCGATGAGTATGCTGCCATGGCTTCTTCTGGACTGAGTGAGAGGAGGATCGGCGGCGCACAATGGCGGGAGGAGTGCGAGAGGATGAGGGAGTGATGACTTCGGTGGAAGTTGTCATGCTGTCGTCGCGGGCAGCCTAGTGGTCTGGGGTCGGATTGAGGTCTGGTTCGAGCGGAATCTCAGCTGCATCGAGCGAGGATGCTGTGGAGAGTGTAATGGATGGACAGTATCCAGTGTGAGAACGGGTATAACAAGAACGAAACACGCAAGAAGAGGAAAAGACGCAGCAATCCGTCAGCCCATTCCTTGAGCAACAGACCAGGGTGGCCTCGTCGATACCATTGAGCCCGTCGGAGCGTGCGACGATACCAGATGAAAAGGACGGAGGAAGGGAGAAAGCGGTGGGGGTTCGACGGCGGCGATAATGGCGGCGACGTCAAGGATCGTCATGCATTGTGGGCATCAATGGATCACCGCCTCTTCACTCGGTATTTTCGTGCCGTTGGGCGCAGCGCAGGGGAATTTTCTGGCCCTTCACGGCGAGCATGGCACCCCGCATTGTGCGTCTTCCGTGCTCCACCGTACCCAGCGTTTCCCCAATACGGGAAATCAGATACACCCAGCCGCAGTCTTCATCGAATGCTCATCCATGATTCTGTCTATCTCGTCCACAACCTCGTCGGCACTGCTGTATTGAAAAGTCCAGCATTTTCGGATCACGGATCCCAAAATCAGACGGTCGGTATCTGGAAAGCCGCCGGCCTTGTATAGCTCCTCGATCTCCCTGTCTGTCTTGCCATGGTAGGGCTGCCACACTGTTGAAATCTCGAATATGATGCAGCCCAGAGAATACAGTTCAGTGTGTATGCTCGGCTTTTTGTTACCGATAAATAATTGAAACCCCTCATGACCACCAGGTAACACCGTAGGCTCCCCGTGGTCTATCGAAGAGCCAGCAAAGTCACATAGCTTGATGTTGTCTTGATGGTCGAGCAGGAGATTGTGAGTCCCAATGTCAACCTGAAGAACACTCTTTCCATGGATGTCCTGCATCGCCTCGCTAGTCTGCTTGGACCATTTGAAAATTTGTGCCTCAGCCGGTAGTTCATTTTTCTGCCGGAGTTCAATGAGTCGCAGCCGCAACGGGTATTGGAGCCTCTCGAGGATGATTCCTTTGTCGTGGATGGAGATACATTTGACAATGCGTGGGTGGTGACCGAGGCGCCCGTAGATTTCCCGCTCAACCATGTGGTCGCCATGATCCTCCTCGCTTCCAATGGCGACCTTGATGACGGTCTTGTCGTCCAAGGCGAACACTGCACCTGAGCCGCCCTGGGAAATATAGGGAAGATCGAAAACGAAGCCTTGGAGTTTCTCGGCCCACTCCGCCATTCCAAGTGATATGAACAACTTGAAGCGAGCAAAAGACCGGGGAGAAGAAAGCCAAAGTTCTCCATTGGCAGGTTAAAGGGGGAAGAATGCAAGGCTGCTCGACTGGACCAATCACACGAGGTTTCGCCTGAGGTGCCTCGTCCTCAGCCAATCAACGGGAGCATCACCACAGACATGGACATACCGAGTAGTGACATAGCACCTGCACCATCACTAGGTATTGAAGCCTTTGCACATAATCGTTGTCATGTGGTACCGAGTACTCTTGAGCGACATCGTGGTGTTGTGCAGCAAATGTGGCAAACTTGCCAAGGGGAGGGTGTCGTTAGGCTCTAGCCTGACTACTAGCCAGCTAGGTACTCAACTGCTGAACTCATCGAGGGTGTTCTGTTCAACGACCTTCTGCCTCAACTTCAATTGACTTCGTACCTCGATAATTACATCCAAACTGGACTGCTTCCATAACTACGATCACTAAGGTCGAATTCTCTGGGTGCGACGACGGGCGTAATCATTCCGCCACCCCGAGTGCCTCCATGTATCCTGCTCTATAACAACCACCCAAGATGAGCCCTCTGGCATTGCCTCAATGCTCACTCTCGTCGGACTTGCCGACCTTCCCAGACTACAGGATAGATGATCTTGATCACCGAGTCGCTACTGACCAGAATGTTGTCGACTGGTGCCGACACTGGCGCCAACACGCGAAGAATAGATCAGGTCAAGACCGCCTGCTCGGCGAATGGACCTCCAACCTGCTGGTCAAGATCAGCGACGAAGCGGTGGTGAAATTTGGCGTGCTGGTGACGCCGTCCGAAGCGGCCAACCAAGAGTTTGCCCGAAGCTTACTAGAGTCGCGATGTCTATCTGTACGCGTCCCTCGCGTATATCGTTTCTTTCAAAGCCAGGATATCGACAGCCACTGGCAGGACCCGGTTGGCTTCCTCATTATGGAATTCGTCCCCGGGATATCACTCTCAGATATGGCTCTTGAAAGTCTACCGCCCTACGTTGACGGAATCTCTCAGGCCATACAAGCTATGCTAGGAACTCACCGCAACACTCCAGGCCCAGTCGATGGCGGAGAGCCCAAAGGCCCTATATGGGCACCCGACTACCGTGCCTACGAACACTTCAAGTCAGTCCACGACCTTGATGCCTGGTTTGATCGGGCTCTGGTGCCAGAAGGCGCAACCATCGAACTGAATCAATACCCTCCGTCGTTCTGCCACCTCGATTTTACTCGGCGTAATATAATTGTCGCCCATGACCAGACGTTGTATCTTCTCGACTGGCAATGCTCTGGCTTCTTTCCTTGGGTCCTTGAAGTATGGAATTTCGAAATTACTCTGGCCAACGATACCGCGTACAAGGACCTTTTGATAGGGACACTTCCATCCCTCAATGAAAAAGAAAAGGTCACCCATTGGCTACTGTGGCGTGCCTACTATAACAACATGCTTCGCAATCTGTTAGTCGTCCGCGTACACAGTTGAAAGAGACTACTAATTCGCGCTAGGTCGGTCAAGGCAAAGCGACGTGGTTGGTAGAGAGGGCAGTGAACGACAAAGACGTAAGTGGAGGGAGGTTGTGAGGGCCTGTCACAAGATGCCAGGCGCTGTGACGACTCTACCGGCGTCAAAAGAATCATGAAATCATCGCGTCAAGCTTGTTCCCGCAACCTCATTCAAGAAGCAATCAACTAGCTGTTTGGACGGCCTCTCGGAAATCCCCTTGACACTGCCAGATCTTTGCATGGCTTACCACCTTCTAACGAGGCACAGATTTGACGCCCGGACAAAAACTTTCCAGACGCCACATTTTGTCAATAAAATTCCCCCAGCTCAATATTGTGTTCTATCGGAGGCAATTGAACCGAGTAGTTATTCCTCAATACTGTGGACAATTCAGCCCCAGCGTTTAGGGAGAGAATTTCAGCACCCGCGAAGTCGTTGACCACATTCCAGCTGGGCTTGTAAGTTGATGGCTTGGTCCAGCGGGAAGACAGCACTCACCACCACCATTGGCAGCCCCCATGCGACGTCATCTAGTATCTATGTCTCCGTTTCGTCTCAAGGAGGTCCTTGATCTTTCTAACGGTCACTGGGTTACTCGAGGGGCTGACTGGAAAGTCAAACCACGCTGCCGCATGAAGAGTGAGGGCATAGGGGAGACGAATGATGGAAAGCTCGCCATTCCGGGGGCCTTCTGGCTGCATGTCGAGACGGATGGACTCATCCGGGCTGGCTGTGAGCAAGGATATAGACCAGTGGTTGTAGCTGATATCAGCAC
The DNA here is from genome assembly GCF_000836435.1 of Fonsecaea multimorphosa CBS 102226. Lineage (NCBI taxonomy): Eukaryota > Fungi > Ascomycota > Eurotiomycetes > Chaetothyriales > Herpotrichiellaceae > Fonsecaea > Fonsecaea multimorphosa. The sequence goes on from NW_015971683.1 coordinate 91,377, forward strand.
CGGGCTTGACTGGGCCCATATTGTGGACAACAACCCTGACTTGGGTCACTTCAAGACAGTCGAAATGGGCCGTCTGAAAAGCATCGGATGACATGGTGGCGGGTAATTGCAGGGTTTCGGCTTGAAAGGAGAAAGGACGAAGAGGATAAAAAGGGGGCCCCCGGGGAGCCAGAGGCCGACCACTATTTAAGCACTTCCGTAAGTGGTGAAGGTGAAGAGGTGCCGTATATGTGCTGTAAAGAGATACTGCTGTCAAATCAAGATGGTACGATTCATGCCGGCCATGTTTGATGAAGGCCGTGGTTATGGCGCTACCTGCCGTACGCTGCATTGCTTTGTAGAATCGGCGGCGCGTAGTCTCCCCTTCCTTTTCCCTTGACGCTACCTAGAACTAGATATTTGCGCCCGTCCTCTATAATTAGAGGAGCTACGGTCGAGGGATCCTTGCTAGATGTAACGGTGTAGCGTTCGATCGTGATCCTTCTTTATCTTAGAGATATCCCTCTAACCGCCGCAGACCTCGTCAACTCGTTCACCCTTGCTCGAGCCTATAGGTCGTCGGTACTGGCGATACGCATACTAATGACAGCGGCAAAATGAAGGGTCAGGGGGCCTCGAAGGTACTGGCGACGGAGATATACCTTGACGGGAGGACCGTCGGCAGCTTGAGTTGGCGATGCTCGAAAGAGAACTCCACAGCCCTCGGCCTGGGAGTCGGACTCGACTTCTGGTTTCTTTTCTTCGTCCTTCTTGGAGGAGAGAAGGGGGGGAACTTCAAGGCGCAAATTTTTTAGAGCGACGGCCAGAATTTATGGGGAGCACCCAGGAACCGCACCACATCTAACCTGCCCGATAGTTTTAGATCCTGGTCGAGTGGTGGGCGTGGAGATGGGACTCCAGAAGGAACACGGGCCTGGTCAAAGACGACGGTGATGGAAGGTGAGAAGACGAGTGTGTGACGAGGTGAGCGGTTTTGAAAGAGGTGTGGTCTGGGGTGAGTCCCAAAAGGGAGCTGCGAGCACTGGCAGTTTTCACAATGCTGGTGCTGCCCAAGGCTGTCTGTGTCCAGGACGACCTGCCTCAAAACAATGCACTACATCTGTGCAATAATGTTGGACTATTGCCCAGATCGGACTGACATGGTCGACGTGCTCCTCGTAGCCAAGGGAGCAGCAATCGCTCCGCCGCCCAGGTCCTCTGACGCTGGTGACCTCGCAGCGGCCGTTCCCTCTTTCACTGTCAGTAAATCAGTACATGCTTCACCTTCCAGCACACATTAACCCTGAGAATTTTTCCCTAGAGCACATCCGCCGGGAAGTTCTTTGACCCCTGATCTCCCTCTTGACAAACCCTCTCTCTAGCGCCGTACCGGGCTTTTCACTCCTCTTGCCCTATTGCGCGCCGCGACGCATATGGCATCGGTTCCACCGGCTCAGCCTTGCCCGGCCTCGGCTTGTGATGGGACATGTCCTTGAACCTCCAATCACATCTGAGACAAGTTGTTTGCCCAGCGATAGAGTTTAGCAAAGAAAGAGAGAACTTGCTTTCAAATCCAGCCGCGAGCGGAGGACGGAGGGTCGACTTTACGCCCCGAATTCGGGCGCCGGAGACAACACCGGCGACCGCATTCGGACACACGCCCAGGTTGGTCCCACGGAGAGACAGCAAACTCTTGGTAATGCTGTCTGGTGCTGTGCTGTGAGGGGAAGGAAGTGACGGAATTCCAAATGATTCACTAATCATCCGAGGCTGTTGAACCTTAGGTAGTCAAAGGGTGGTCTTGGGTGGGGTTCACAGGGCTCGTATGTAGAGCGTATAGTTGTGAGGGCCATTCTCCAATATAAAAATTGTGGGGGATTGTCATGATTGTGTCATTGACGTCGCGAAGCACCACAGAGATAGCTATACAGCTACCTAGGTACTCGTAAGGCTATAACTCGAAACAGGCGACAAATGACCCATCGCCTTGAACAACAAGCCCAACACATCACCACCACAGGCAACCCATCCACTTCGTCCATCACCATGACGACCCCTCACACGCCCAACATCACGCTATACACGGACTCGACGCCCAACGGGCTCAAAATCTCCATCGCGCTCGAGGAGCTCGGCCTGCCCTACAAGGTCGAGCACATCGACATCTCGACCAACCGCCAAAAGGAACCCTGGTTCCTCGAGATCAACCCCAACGGCCGCATCCCCGCCATGACCGACACGTTCCGCGGCGACGGCCAGAAAATCCGCCTCTTCGAGGCCGGTGGGATCCTGCAGTATTTGATCGACGAGTACGACAGCCAGGACCACAAGATCAGTTACCCCCGCGGCACCCGCGAGTTTTATGAGATGGTCAATTGGACGTTCTGGCAGAATGCCGGGCTGGGGCCGATGCAGGGCCAGGCGAATCACTTTGTGAGGTAAGACTACCTACGGGCGACTCTCGAGGGAGGTTGTTCTTGGCCTTTTTTCACCCTACCATTTTCTTTCTGTTCTGTAGAGGGCGAAGCAGGAAGCAGAGATAGCCATGACGGAAAAGAGAGACAGAGAGGAGGGCCCACCGCGTCATACCCAAGCATGGCAAAAGCGAAGAAACATTCACATCCGAACCCAAACTCCTAATTTTTGTGTCCATAGATACGCGCCCCAGAAGATCGAGTACGGCATGAACCGCTACGTCAACGAAACCCGGCGCCTGTACGGCGTGCTGGACAAGCACCTGCAGACCTCCAAATCGGGCTTCATCGTCGGCGACCACATCTCGGTCGCCGACATCACCACCATCGGCTGGGTCATCTACGCGGGCTGGGCTGGCGTCGACATTGACGAGTTCCCCAACCTCAAAAAGTGGGAGGACATGATGAGCAGCAGGCCCGCGGTGAAAAGGGGCTGCGATGTCCCCAAGCCGCTCACCATCAAGGAGCGCCTCAAGGATAAGGCCGGGATTGAGGAGTACGCAAAGAAGGCGAGTCAGTGGATCGTGCAGGGCATGCAGGATGATGCGAAGAAGAAGTAGAAGTAAGTAGACTTCCAGGGAGGTTATATTGCAATAATGGTTTGAAATGAGCATTGTGCACGCTTTTGTATGGGGCGTGGACTGGGCTACCTACCTACCTAAGTACCTACCTGCATTCGCGAGTTTCTTTCGGTTTTGGAAACGAGATAGATAATAATGTGCTTCAGGCCAAGAATCCCCGAATTGTCTACCAGAGAGCGAATAGTCACACTACCTACCGTACCGCATGACCTCTTGGCCGATGATTTCCCGCTCTGTTGAGCCCTGCTCTGCTCTGCCCTGTCCGGGTGTGCTTCTCACGTGTCGTGCTCGGTCGAGGGCCTAGGTTTACATACGCGCTCCGATCCACACACGCACACGCATACAGAGGTGGGCCATTCTCTGCTTCGCCTTCTAGACTTGTTCTTTTGCCCCTTGCATCATCTTCATCACCTTCCGAGTCCCTACCTGACGCGACCCACAAGTTTCGCCAGGGTCGTCGCTACCGGCACGTCCAGAAAAGCTTCGGCAGGACAGGGAGACCCCCTGGTCACATCGTCATCGCCCCTCCTCATCTGAGAGCGACAACGAGCGGTGCCCTGGTTGGGGAAGCCCATCATCGTAACGCAAGACCCACACAACCTCCAAAGGCGGCTTGAATGCTCGCGTGCGTCCTTTTTCTTGCCTTATTGAAGTAACGATGGAGAGGGGAGATGGGTAGGGTCAACTTCGGCTTCGCTTGTGGATTGCATTCGCTTGGTGCGAAAGATGAAAAAAAAAAAACAAGGGCACCTCCCGACTGGCGAAGGGTGGGCAGCTCAGCGACAGGGACAGGGGGCAGACCGTCGCGTTTTCGAAGCAGTCCCGCAGCTTCCATGAGACCCTTCTCTTGCATACGGCGAGGGTGGGCAACGAAGCGACAGGGTGACGAGCTTCAAAGGGGGAAACCGTACCTTTCTCGAAGCAGGCCCACAGCTTCCATGAGACCTTTATTGCATACGTCGAAACCTTGACAGGCGTCAGGAGGGGACCGTCGCCCTTTCGAAGGAGTCCCACAGCTCCCATGAGACGTTCTCTTGCATACCTCGAACCCTTTCCAGCCTTATCCGAGCTATGTCGTGCAGGTCGGAGGAAGAGTAGCAGTCAGTAGTAGGGCATGGAGCCTGGCAAAGTGACCATCGAGAGAGCTCCACATCTTCCATGAGACCTTCTATGCAAACGTCGAATTGCAGCATGGCAAAGTAACCATCAGGGGAACTCCACAGCTCCTATGAGACCTTGTAAAGCAGCAAGAGGTGCTTAAATGAGGCTGATTTCATCTGCAGTAGTCCTCCTTGGGCGAGGGGGCTGAATACAAGTGGACAGAAGACCTTCGGTAGGTGGGTAAGGGTGTCTGTCAACCGAAGCTCCATAGCTTCCATGGATCGTTCTCTCGCATAGCCGTAGGATCAGAATCTCGCCTGTCCGGGTGATTTTCCTGGTATTCAGCCTGTTGCTGGAGCAGGGTCGCTCCTTCGAGTTGCGGCCAGACCCTAGCGTTGGTGGTGACCTAGTCTGCAGATTCATTAGCACGAAATCGTTGTACTTTGCATCCCACTGTGTGATAACGAGTGGAGAGCGCCGGCGACGTCAACGAGCACACTATCCGAGCGCCACCGCGATGGAAGTCTCCATAACGGCGTCGTCCGAAGGCTGGCGGTGACGGCATTGTGGACATGTGGCTACTTAGTTTTGTAGCCTCGTGTATCCGAGTCGATAGGAGAGCTGGCGGGGGAACGAAAAATCTCTTCCAAGGGGAGGGGCAGAGGGGCAGAAGGAGCCGGACACCGTCCACCTTATCCATCCACCTTCTTAAGCTGGAATCCGTACAGGACGGACGTTGTGTTCTGAGCGGAGCCTCCAGCCTTGCTGGTCCCAGTTGACCAAGTGCAACAGTGACAGGTTCCATGGTGGTAAAGCCCGTCCAACCTGGTCTCCAAGGGCCCAAGGAGCTAGGGGACGTGCATGCAGGTGGACTGTGCTCCCTCTAAGGTCAAACACGGTATGGTTGTCCCGACCGTCTTCTGTAGTGACTCGCTTGCTCAGATGATAGATCCTTTGGAGGGCTTGGTGGATTGGTGGTGCTGACGAGGCAGTATATTCCGTTCTAGGAAATCCCCACTGCAGGTCCAATTAGGGGGTTTCTCAACTGCCCCAAAGGCACAGCTGCATGACAAAGTAGCTCACTCAGCCAGTTTCTAGTGTTTCTAGAAGACACAGCGAAAAGGGAATGGCTAGACACCGAGATGATTCGTGCTGGCGGGTTGAAAGCATGGCTCTCTCGAATCATCCTCATGGATTCGTATGCAGGTGCCGTCTGGACCAAACCATGGCGCTCGTATTCAGCCGTGGCAAAATGCCAACGGTTCCAACCAGGGAGAGCACATCGACCGCGCCGGCAGCCAGCATGAACGCAAGATGCCTCCTTGACCAAGCTGTTGACTGGGTTTCCCCAGAGTCAAATGCTGTGTCATCCACGCCATTACCAAGTATCCCGCCTCGCGCAGTGCATTCAATGCCAGGCTCACCGTGCAGACCTCAGAATTGACGAGCTCAGCTTGCATAGCTAAGGAGATCATGTGGGGGACAAAGAGCGGCTCAGGGAAACCAGATCCTTGTGAGATCTGCTGTTTGCTGACTCAAGCCCTGTGCGAGATTCGTTCGACGGTTGGCGAGTCATTGTCATGTCTTTGTGGCACATTCTTCAGCAGGACGAGGATGGAATTGGGATACCTCTTAATGGCAAAAGGATACACAATACCGAGTACAGCTTGCAGAACGAAGTGCGAGGAGGATGCAGGCCGCACTATCAATGGCATTGCAGGGAAAAGGGTTGTCGAAACACCGGTCACGGGTTCCAAAGGTTTCATATTGGGCACAGCTTTTTGTACCGACAGGATGCGAAGGGACGATTGGCGGAGCGACGTGGCGTTGGAACCGAGACCAACCAGCAAACCAGGGCCACGGCCCCCCAGTCCCCCAACTGAAGCCTTTGGCTGATTCAACGGCCGACCAGTGAGATACAAACCCGAGCCCTGGTCTTCGCTTGGCTCGCTAAGGGCACAGATGATTTGCGATGGCTCCTTCATCCGCCGTCCGATGTCCACCAGATCTCGTCACCTGATGATCACAACCAAGTCTGGAAGCAAGCGTATCCGGTGCTCCGGATCGTCGATCTGCCGCGCCCGTGAAGCCTGTCTGGTCACTTTTGCTGTGCTCTCTGCTTGCTCTGCTGGCCCTGCTCGCTCTGCTTCGGTCAGAAGGTTCGCCAGGTCAAGCGAATGACAGAGGGAGATTAGAACGAGGGGCATCGACCGGCATGTTATTCTCAAATCATCTCAAATAAAATTATGCAACTACCTCGTATGCAGTGTGGTGCAGCAGCATTGGGGATCAGTCAGCAGCGAAGACAGCGCTAGTCCTATGAGGGTAGTGTGTCGATCTTTTACAGCATAGCGAGACGAGGAAGAGGAGGAGAGAAGAAAGATACGAGGTACCTACCTTACCTAAGGAATGGTTTGTTTGTACCATTTGATTCCAGGAGGTTGTACGAAGGCAACTCAGCCGACCTTCTGCAGCACGTGCAAGGCCACCGATCGACAGCCATCACATCACAGGAACCGGCAACGCAGCAGGTTGAAAACCTGCCAAATACCAAGCTTTGGCGACAGCTGAACCCTGATGATCGAATTGAGTACGTGAAAGGGTATACCAAACGAAGCAGGGCCAGGTTTCTCCAATGGGACCGACTTCCCAATAGGAGAAGTAAGGGTCACCGCAAATCCCTTTTCGGGCCCCAAAAGGCGTCCCGTCGCTCTGAAGGCCTGAATATCAACACATGGTTTGTTTGGGCACTGATAAGGTGACCGGGCTCTCTGGATCCTCCTCTTTGCAATCCCCTCTTTGGGAATGATGGACCAAGCAGCCTCAAACTTTGCAAACAAAAGCCACGACACTTCGAAAGAGCAATGATTCATGAGAACGCAGAATCATGGGCGTGAAAGGGCGCCTGATCAGCGTGTCCACTGACCTCTTCAGACAGAGATTTGGAGGGTATACGTACTGCCAGACAGGAGGGAGCATGTGCCAGGTCCATGCCCTCCCCAGGTCATGGTCAGATACGAAGAAGGAGGGAGTGTTTATGGACATTCGTTCACGCAGATCTTTTCTTCAAGGCAACACGCCGTGGAACTCGAAGCGATCTGAAGAGAGGGACGTTATCGCAACGAAGAAATCAAAAGAATGTTGTCGCGTCCACCTCTGCAGCTGACTCAAGCAAACAGAAACACCCCCGTGGGTATCCGGAATGATGTCGCGGGCACTGACCACTGTACTGGGAGCAGCGGAAACGTTTTCGCAGTGGAAGCCTGGCTGGTGAAAACTAACAACAGGGTGGCCAAAGACGGTGCTGCATCAGGACCGAGTAAGCCCAATGCAGGCCTGCTGGACAACCACTTCACGAGGGCAATCCTTTCAGCTTCGGTGAGCTGGAGATTCCTGAGGCAGAAAGAAAGTGGTTTTGAGAGCCAGGCCAGGCACGTTCGAAGTCATCAGGCATGGAGAGACAAACGAGTTATTCCGATGACTCTCTGTGTGGCCAAGGACATTGGCATTTGCTTACGGGAGCGGTAGGCGCTGATTGGCCATGGTTAGAAATTCAAGAATGAAAAAACACTCTTGGATTAAACATTGCTTGGTGGAGAGTGAGAGGGAGGGAATTAAGAAAACAAGTGAGAGAAGCCGAAAGTGCACTGCAGAAACGACCCATTGGGGGGCAAAAAACACAACGGAAGTAAGGAAACTAAGAAACACCAATAAGTAAGATATGGAGGAATTCGGGGCGAGTGCAGGATTCGCACGTGGGTCGCATTGTAGCCGGACGACAAAATCACGCCCCAAGATGAACCAAGGGGAGAGAATAACTGCCTAGGTAAGGGGGGTATAGCAATAATCATGATGATAATAATAATAATGAATGCTGAATAAAACCTTGAACGGTGAGCCAAAGAGCCCCAAAGAGCCAAGGGCAAAAGTGCGGCCCCCTTTGGAATTTCTGATTTGATTGAATGAATTTCCTTTCGGCCCTCGCACCAAATAATGGCTGACCACCCCCGGGCCCGAGAAAATGAATTTGGGGGGCGTTACGGGTACGAGCAGTGGTTGGTAGTAGGTACGAAGTGATCACAGGTAGTTTTTGGGGCGGCCCACGGATGGTTTCGGCCGCAAATTCAGGCCCTAAGCTCCGCTCCTGCGTACGAGAGTTGGGCCTCTGGAACGAAAAAAAGCAAAATTCCGATTCCGAGTGACTCAAGGGGACCAGCATGGCATGATCAGCAGGCAAGGCAGGCTAGGACTCTCGGAGAGATTTCATTCCAGAGTCCATCCCGCACCATCGTCGGTCGGCTTTAATCTAAGCGCGAATGGCAATCACCACCTCTGCAAACAAGGCGTAGGCGTCTGGTGATCGGAGATCGAAAGAAGTCACAGAGTTGTGCTCAAACAATGCGCAAAGGCATGAAACAATCGAACAATTTGCTTTTGTTTTTCAGATGATTATCATTTTGTCAGGTGTCTCGACCTTCGATCCTAACATCGAGGGAGAACTATCTGCCATTGTACATAGAGTAGAGTCATATTGAGAAACCAGAGCCAAGAATGTTGAAGCCGTGTCGACAACGAGGATGGGCTTCCAATTCCCACAGTGCTTCCCCAGGCTGGCACAGAGGCCACGACTACTGGGTTGGCAATGAGGCTTTGGAGTCCCTTCCCCGATCTCGCACTGCTCTCGTGCTCTTTGCTGTTGTTCCTCCTAGACTGGCCCAAATTTCCGTGTGAATACATTTTGGTTCCACCGCTAAATCCAGAAGCGTCAAATGCCCAGAAACACCATGCTCGTAAAAGACGTGAATGCTAGAACGCTCGGGGTATCACAAGAGTCGTTTTCCAAGGAACAGTCAACCAACCTGCTCAATAGGCAGCGATTATGGTTGGCTGTTGTCTTGAAGGGAGGTAGAAGCCTTCTTCTTCAAAGGCTTCCGACTCTTCGGGTGATAACGAGGCGGTGTCCTTGGCGTCGTAGAATGAAGTCGTGGCGATGGCTTGTCTTTGCTTCTCGCTCAGGACTTGTATCGTGGTGGTGGGTGGTGAGGGTGGCATGTGCTCGTCTTCCGAGTCCGAGTCGGTGTCGAGGCTGAGCTCTGGAGGTGAGTGTCGGGAGGCAGTGCGGACCAGAGTCAGGTCCTCGTTGTCATCGTCGTCATCCTCCATATCGGAGTCGACCTCGATGGCGGTCACCTGGGTGTCTGGCTTCTGCTCGGTCTCGTCCTCGGATTCCTCTTCAGACGAGGCCGCATCTTCTGGTTCCCAGTCGGCTTCGGGCTCCTCCACAATGGTCTCGACGTGTCGATGTCTCTCCTCCTCTTCCTCCTGTTGAGATCCGTTGACGATGTTGTTGAACCACCGCTCCTGCTCCTGCTCGGCGTTGGCCAGATCAAGCATCAGAGAGTCGAGCATGTTGGCGTGTCCGACCAACAGGCGGAGGTCGTGGTCAGGCCGGGCAGCCTCGCGAGAGAGCTTGCCGCGAGCACTGTGGGCGAGGAAGTAGGTCTGAGTGATGCTCATCTTCTGCTTCTTCTGAGGAGGCCGGGTGTAGATGGATTGGCTGGCGGATTTGGTGTTCGCTGTAGAAGCGGAGAAAGTGACTGAGGAAGGCATTTTGCTTGTTGATGTTTGGTATGGGATTTGTTTCTGAGTCACTGGGTGTGGGGACTGGTGGTGGTGGTTTTTAGTTTGGTAGCCGTGTTGGTTCAACTGTTGGCTCAACTGTTGGCTTGACTTCTCAATGCTGGATGTTCATCAAGATGTTGTTGTTGTTTGTTGTAGTTGTGTTGATGATGGAGAGAAGAAAGGAGGCTGGTTGGAGGGGTGGGTGGACGAGTTCTTTTGTAAACTCACGGTTGGTAAGAAGGCGCTGGTATGGGGGGCCCATTAACGTTAGGATTATTGAAGGTGCCTGAGTAAGAAACGGGTGCGAGAGAGAGGATCAAGCGTGCGTAAAGACCGAACTCCACCAAGCGACAGGGGTCCCCTGTCAGCCCCCCTGGCCCTGGTCAGCTTGCACACCTGCACGCCAGCAGGGCTGTGACGGGCCCCCCAAGACTAAACCCGAGGGCGGTGTTACGTTCTCTCCGAGTCACTCTTTTGACTCTTTGACTCTTTGCCTGGAAGGGAACAAGCGGGGCTGCAGGCTGAGAAATCTGAAAGCAGCATGTCATTGTGTCGTTATGCAGCAACACGGCCAAACTGACCACTCTGCCCACCGTGCCCAGTGTCACTCACTACTCACTGCTCACTAGGTTCGGCCGTCTTCGTCTGCCTGATCTTCGGGGGGTTTGTTGCACCTCGTTGCTCTTCCCTCTTCGGCTCCAGGCTCGCAATCAGTTCCGAGTCGAGTAATGTCCTTGACCGTCGTTCTTCGTTCTTTGGGGCTCACCCAAGCTACGAGCTACTCTCTACGAACAACTCACTCGGCTGATCTCACCCTCCACCCCCGTTTCTTACGGCATCCCTCTTCTCGTTGCCTGGTGTTGCTGTGCTTCCTTGTGTTTCATGTCTATTGGGCACATCCCTCCATCAATAGCCGGCGTAAACTGGCAAGATTACTGCGTATGGGCTGATTTCCGAGGAGGGATCATGGGCAGCTTTGGCCCGATTACTCTACGGATTCCCCCATTCTCCCATACATAATAATTTGATCAGAAAGAGGAAACAAGGCGACAAGGCGGCTGGCTCTGGCAGAAAGCTCAATGACAGCATTTCCTAGGGAGTAACTGCTGAGGACGTGCTGAGAAATGTCCTGTTGCGCTGGTCCACCCACTGACCCAATGGTTGACCGTCCTTGCTCTGCGTCTTGGTAAGCCAGTGCGTTGTAACCTTTGCTTTGGCTGATGGCCTTCCTGGTCTACTACCACCTGGCGGTCAACCGTGTTCTGGACTCTGGATGTGACAATTCAACATTGCTGTGCTCTCGTAATCCAGTTGCCCACTCAACTGGCACCCAGGGTGACTCCTGGTGCGTATTGCACTGTGCGCCTGCCCAAAACGTTGCTCGCAATCCCACCCATGCTTTCTAAACACCATGCCTTCAACACGGACTCCTTGGCTCTATTATCCGGGCAAGCCACAAAGATGAAAATTTTCCTAGCAGCATGATATTCTTCCTTGGATGTGCTCAATAATTTGGCAGCCAAACGCTTGACTGCAACGCCCAGCTCCCAGAACTCTTTCCTAATTCATCCAAGTCCTTTTGATGCTTTCGGGTTTCATCCAGCTTGTCCATCTGGTGGGGGGATCTGTGTGGAAGGACACCGCATGTGTACGTTTCCTGTGGTCAAACGGGTCGTTTCGCTTTGGTATTGGTGGAATGGCCGTCAGCTCTGAAGCCCTAGCGGTGGAGGAAGGACAACACGAGGGTCTTCTCGTTTATGGGGGCTGGCTGAGGGGCCTGAGGCCCTGCTGAGGGGTAGCTCGAGACGCCTAAGGAACTCTGTCTCAGGTGGCACAATACTGCCTGCGCGGGCTCTCAAACACTTCCAACCCCGCCTATAACTTGTTACCGAGTACACTCCCGGGGATGCTGTGCACGCCCTATCCAAGTCCCCGGAGAGTTAGGGTCGCTCGCTATCGTATTCCTCGGGCTTCATCTCATGGCGCTGATTGCTATCGCACTGGCCGAGTATCTCCTGATCGACTTGACACCCAAACCCCGTACTCGGTACTCGTAGGTAGACACTTATTCCAGGAAGTGTATTCGTTGTCGCGTCGCCGTGGGCTGAGCTTGCATCAAGATTGCTGGCTGCCTGCGATGGAGAGATCTCCCCTAAGCATCGCGCGACGAGTTCGTTCCCCAGTTCTAGGTTATCTCTACCTGATTGAGACAGGAGAGCGAGGAGAGCGAGGACAAGCCACGGCAGCCACATGGGCGCCATGATCTTCGCAATCTCGTGCCTGTTGCAACCCGTCTACCGTATTGAGTGCTCGCATTCGTATACCAATGCGGATGGTTGTTACGAGTATGCTGTGCAAGCCACCCTCACAGCCCCGTATTGGCCGTATTCGGAACAACCTGCGAACCGGTCACCCAATGGTGGTTCGTTGTTGCCTGATCGCCGTATTCAGCAGGGTTGCTGGACGAGGAAAGCGTTTCATGCTGCTTTCGAAGCTTGGCGCTCTGCCAGGCTGGCGCCAACTTGCCAGGCATCCATGCAAACAGGGGGAGACGGGCGATTGAGACTCCGGTCAAGAGCTCGGCCGGTTCTGCCAGCATACTCCCAGGTGGGTGCCAGGTATTATTTTTCGTGCCGGGTCCGAAAGTGGCCGTCGGGCATAACAAAGTCATGACGAGCCTGCACGCAGGTTATGCTTCAGGCTAGTACTGGATGGGGTATAGCGTTGACGTTGTGCAGCTTTTGTCCTTGCCAAACGCCGCCGCCAGGACGAATTATTCGTCCGAGATGCAGTCTTTGGTTTCTCTCAAGCCTCTGCCTCTGTTTGGCTCGCGCTCTCGGCCTTTCGCAATCTCCATGGACGGACCCCGCGGGCACATTCTGGTCCTCAATGCGATCGTGCACAATGCACTGTCGTCGGCCGATTTGTGCAGCCACCCAGTCACCCAGTCATCCAGTCATCCAGTCATCCATATGCAGCACCAAAACCAAAGGATCCCTCACTCTCTGTTTTGCCTCCGCCCTTCCCCACCCTTCGCAAAGCTGCACCTTCTAAAACACTCCGACTTCAGCCTCGTGATCGTGAAGGAGCGGGAGTGCGGACGATACAATGTGCGCCCTTCCGAGGTTTGCGAGGGATTCCGAATCCTCTTCGTCGCCTCAAAGTTGCGCTCGTGACCCTTTTGCGGGGGACGTTTCAAGGCTCCGAGAAGGGCATGGCAACATAATTTCCCGCACGCGTTGTTTTTCCCCCTTGGTGTCAAAGTGCACAAAATGCCACGAAAATGCATACCTAGGGCGACGAATCAGATTCGCGGTTGCCTGAGGGCAAAATCAGGCAAGGAGTCAGGCATCCTGATCAACTCCACCAGTTAACGAGATACCCAAAGCAGAAGACCCTCGTCAGCGACCCTGGCATGCGCATTCCACGGATATGCGGTGAGCTACTCGTCAAGAGATGGGAATTTGGATTCTGGGCGATCCCTATTCGCACATTGAACTGTTTTAGGAAGCGAATACACCCCCCGACCTTTGGGCGGGCTTTTGGTGTCGCAGATCGTGGGTTACAGCGCTATGACGCCTTGGCTCTCGCTAGAGCCCGCTGCTGGAGGCACTACTAGCACTACTAGTAGTAGTATGCTGGCTAGTGGCTTGGATCTCAGCAGAAAGGGTCAGGTTACCAGATACGGCAACCTTCTCGAAGGACGGGCTGATGATTGTTTGTCATGCTCTCCACACTGTCGGCAGAGGCTGTGCCAGTCAATCGTTTGTACTTTTGCGGTCAACCAATAAGCTGGCCGCGTACCATGGCGGCTGTGCATACCTAGTATTCTTAGAAGCCGAAGCGAAGTTGAACCCTCGTTGATACGCTTTCTGATTCCCTTTCCCAGTTACCCAAAAGAGGTTGGACACTATTTGCATTTGGTGTATTACGACCCTGGCTCCTTCCCCGCAAATCTTCTTGATCGCTTGCCTGATTCTCCTGCCTGATGGCTGTGCTGGACCCTAGCTTGCCCTTGGTATGCTCGCCACCAATCTGCCTTACACACACAATGCTATGCTATGGACTATCACACAAACATACGAAGAGGCGCGTCGCGCGCCCTTGCGAGAACAGGGACAAAGACAGTAAACGTGAACGAATGCGAGGTGAACCGTGGTAACATCGCGCTCGCATGTCAGTGAGTCACCCGAGAGCATCTCTTCATTCATTTATTTGCCCCTCAGCGTCTCGACCAAACGATCGAACGAACGCTGGCGCCATCGCAGCGAACCTAGTGGGATGGCAGTCCCCGTACCTGCATACTCGTTATAGTCCACCACGCCCTTTCGTAGGGTTAACTTAGGTAAGTCGGGTTGATACTAGCTGACCATCCACAAATATACAGTATATGGCACCATGTGAAGAAACCAAGCCAGCGTCCACTTATCTCCGCCGAGTATAACCCAAAAGAACCGAGGACACGGTACGAGGAGGAATATGAGTCTCAGTCTGACCGAAGTTTAATCGTGCAATTCCTCGACTGGGCATTGTTATTGGTCGGCAGGGGAAAAGCATCTCCTTCTCTGCTGACTCAACTTTTGGTGTGGAAGGGCACAAAGGGCACCGTTACAATGGGCAAAACATTGGATTCTGAGAATATGACTCCAAGCAGGAGATGTTTCCGACGAGCCAGGGCGCAAAGGCGGCTCGAATTCCGGCATTGTCATTGTCGTCGCTCAGCCCTACGTCTAGTAAGGCGGGGTTTGTACCACCACACCATGTCGGGCCTGATATTACACACGACAATAAGCGGTTCACCGTCTTAATGCCGTGCCCATATGGAAATAAAGGCTGGTTCCTCACTCACTATTGGCCCAGCTGGCTGACATGATCAGTCATCCTTCTGGTTCCTTCATCTCGATTCTCTCGGACGCCCAACGTTGCCGCTTTTGTTGCTGCTCTCCTCTCTTACACACCCGAGTCCTCGCTGTATGGGTGTGAGCAAGGCTCTCAGAACTGCTGACTATCCACCATCTCCCACAGTTCCAGACACCCGTTACGGACGGAGCTGACGGGCGAACGTTTACTTGGTCCAACAGACTACTTGTGTGTGGATGGATCTCGGCCCCCGAGCCCTGGCTGACCTATGGGACAAACATCCATCCATCCATCCATCCCCACCACACCTCGTATACAATATCCATTGACCGACTCTTGCTTATCAAAGAAACCCAGAAGATGGTATTCTTAGCCCCCCCTCTCCACCCTGGCCATGACCAGATTCGTCCCCCAGAGCCTCAAGGCCCTGCCTACCGGCCGGAAAAGAGGGTGTGCGACAAAGCTTGACCCTGTCAGCACCGCGCGCGAAGAGCCAGTAGTCCAACCCAACATGGCCAAGGTAGTACCGATTTTGGAATCAGACGCTGACCACAAGACGTTTGCCCACTCCCTCCTCTTTACACCCGCGCCACCTCCACCACTTCGGGAAAAGGCAGCAGCTCAGGGGGTTTTCATAGGCCCGGAAGGTATTGATGTGGAGACGGACACCTCGTGTTCGTTCAAACTTGCACCAGGCGGGCAGGTCATCCTGTTCCCATTTACTCTCCTTCGGGACCCTTTCTCTATGGCTCTACCCACACATGGCTCTTGCACGGCCACACCAGGCACCAACTTCTTTGGTCAGCAACAAAAAGGTACCTACTTGGTATACAGCCTCGGACCAATTAGTCCGTACGCGGTGGGAGTAACGGCTGTTGGTGATCCTCCTCACTTCCTGCAGCGCCCCAGGCACCAAAACTCTCGCGAGTTGACTGGCGCCACCTTGACGGTGAGCAGAGACAACCACTATCAGCAGCCTGTACCATTTGACCCGACCAACGCTGCCGAGGTTCATCTGACTTTCCACAGCCGCCCTTCCCCCCAGCGCGCGGGACTGAGACGATCAGTTGATTACCATATTCCCCGGGTGTTGCTGGCACACACGCGCCTCCCATACCGAACCCAGGATCCGAAGATCAATTGGTCGGTCAAGGTTCGAGACCTGAAGATCAGGCTGACTTCCGTTCTTGTGAACCAACTTACCGGGTTCGGGAGATGCGCTCGGCATCAACCCCCTCTCCCTCCAAGACCTGAGTACTTGGATCCTCAGGGAACGAGAGGTACGGCCGTTGGAGCTATTCCCCTTCCCAACTCTCGGGTCCTTTTGTCGATCGGGTCAGCCCAATAGACCAAGAACCATCTGTGATATCCCCCACGCTCAGAGCGAGCAGGTTTGCCTCTGATTCCTCTCTCTCTCCGCCAGCCCCTGTTGCTGACCGAGTTTCCCTAGACGGTCTCCGCCTCTACATTGTGGTCCAATGACGATCCACCGTGGCCGAGTCCTCAGTGGCTCGTGGTGTTTGTTGGTATTGGTTTTCGTTGTGGACCGGACATTGTTTTTCGGATCCTTCCCCAAGAGACTTGTCTCGGTCCTTTTCTTGCTGACCGTCTTGCACCACGGTATTCTGCGCGATCGGCGTATGGGGTTCGTCCATGAGACGGATATCGACGGTGACGGTTTGCACAGTCCATTTTCGCTCCTTGAGGCAGACGAGGATTGGCACATGCTGATGATGGGTGGCTGCTTCGGGAGAACATTCATCAATGTCTCTATCATGAACACCTCGGATCCTTTATCCAGGAAAAGTGATCCTGCAGAAGAGCTGATTGGCATATGCCGATGATGGTGGCCGCCCGGGGAGAACGTTTACCTATTGTCTCTCATGAACCCCTCGGATCCTCCATCCAGCAAATGCGATCCTGCGGCCCCCGGCTATATTGACATGCCCGGAAACCTCCATCCACCTGAACACGACACCGGACATCAACGACGGGGTTGGATCTGACCTTGCTTCCTCGATCGGTCGATCATCTGGATACACACTTCCCTCATTCAATCACTCACCCAAACCTAGACAGATACATAGATGGGGTTGGCAAGAACCAAGAAAACGATCCGATATCTCATGCCGGCCAGAAACCAAGGCAACCCAACCCGATGGCCTCTTAATCCGTGGGGCCGTCAGAACGAAAACGAACCCAGTTCTGTTTTCAAGGCTGGGCTCAAAATCCCAAGATACTTCCAAGGGTTCAGATGAGCCATGGGCATGCACAAAGGCGAAATCGGGAAAACTCTCATTGAATCCCCTCCCCCCCAAAACCGCTCTCCCTCTCTAGCATCCCTCTTGGAGCTTTCTAGCGGAGGTCGCCACAACGGCGCGAGGGATAGGGCTCGGGGTGTGCAAAGCATCTTTCATGACAAAAGAAAGGGAACCAAAAGCCAAGGTCTTCAGGTGTGTTCTCCCCCCTTTTTCTCAGAAAGCTCTGCAGGAGGGCCTCCTCCTCCTACCTATTCTCTCGTCAATGAACCGCAGCTGCGGTCCTTCTTCTGGTAAGTAAACACTTCATCCACCCCAAATTCCGAGCCGGTCCTCTCAGGTAGTTGTGGTATTATACCATTGTTTCCTCTCTCAGCGTGAAGAAATGCACCAGGGGCTAAGATGAGAGTGTAAAAGGTAAAGGTGCCCCTCTATGGATCAAGGATCGGAGGATCACCCTTTGCGAAGCAGAGTGATCTCCTTCATGACTGGCATAGACCACAGGGAGAAAACACATCCTTCTGAGTGGAGAGACTTTTGGATATCATTTTTCAGGGAAAGATTGGGCACCTTTCCTAGATTTCTAAGTCGAACATGCCCCCCGCTATGCTATCAATGCAAGCGACAGTCTTTGAGCATCTCCTCTTTCTCTCTCTCTGTCTCTTGCAAGTCAATGCTCCACTTCAGAGAGCTCCAACCACATGCCTATTTACAAGTGTGTGTCCTCCTTATGTTGATGCGTACATGCTCTTTCTTTGTCTAACCCTCCCATTAAATTTTGAGGTACCAAACCAGTGCCAGTGCCAGTGCCAGGCTCACAGAGAACCCTAGAGGTCATTCCTCAATACTGCCTCGCAGCCTGCTGACAAGCCTTGAGCTGTTCCATGTACCACCCGCAAATGGTCAAGTTACCCTGGTTCTGGTTCATGCAGTCGGTGAAGCTCTTGATGTCCGCGGCACAAGGGCCCGTGGCCTCAGTGGCCGAGTAGTTCGATTGAGAATACAAAGCGTTGGGCATGGCATCGCCGGTTCGGGCGTAGGCGTCGGTGGGCTGTTGCTGTTGCTGCTGTTGCTCCGCTGGCTGGGAGTAAGAGGAGCCGCCGCCGAAAAAGCCGCCGATGGCATGGCCGATTGAGGATCCAACTGCGACGCCACTATACCATTTTTTCACGCAAAGGTTAGTCAATGAATGGGACGAGAGCTTTTTCTTTTGTTTTCTTCCTCCACTCCGCTCTTTTTCTTCCTTGGAAGATGCAATGCATCCATGCTCCACAGATGCATAACTTCCTTTTCGCGGGAAACTCTCCAGCACCAGGGGATTCGGGGGGGGCCGGAGCCAAGGCAAATTGCAATGTATCACTCACGCTGCAGTGCTGGCCATCTGACCAAAGAGCCCCGGACCCTGCGATGCTTGAGCAGGAGGAGGGGCATGCTGTGCGGGTGCGTTCGGGTGGCCTCCAGCAGCAGCGGTGGTAGTCATCGGACGTTGTTGCTGCTGCTGTGGCGCGACAGACCGAGGAGCTGCGGCCGGAGCTGTCGGTCGCGACGGGGCAGGTCGGGAAGGAGCACCTCCGCGAGAACGAGGCATTTTTGGCAGGCTCTTTCTTTTTTGGTGAGTAGAACCTTTGGAGTATGTGATTGAGGAAACCGAGGTAGGGACGAAAGATAGATGAGGAGAGGTGGAAGAAGGGTGGTGAAGGCAAAGGAGTTGTAGACGAACTTGATGGAACTTTGAGGACGGCGAAGATGCTACATTCAATGCCAAGAGCGCATTTGGGCCATGCCGGTTTCGTGCCTCGTGATTGGCCCAATTCGCAGCACCGCAATCGAAGCCTCACGGCAGCCTGTCAGTGGCCAAAAGTGATCGAGAGAGAAGCGAGACGACAATATCGGGATAAATCTCAGCATTGATAAATGAATAGTACTTATTACACAACAGCAACAACCTCGCCGTAGCTGGGGTTGCCATGAAAAGCAAATGCAATTTCACCATCCTTTCAATCCAATTTTGTCTTGTTCAGCTGGTCCCTTACCCCCATGATCCTGTTCTTTCCAATCCCTCCTACTCGCATTCGCAACCGTCCACGCAATCTGGACCGAAGCCGATGAAGCATCCAACACATTATGCCGAAGGCGGTGGTGGTGGATAGTAGTCACGCATGCCTGGTGATGGGGGCGGTTGATCCGGAGGCGGAGGAGGAGCCTGTGCATCTGGAGGTGGAGGGGGAGCAGCACCGCTACCGCCATATTGCTGCAAGAAGGAGCTGAGTCCAGGAGGAGCCGACGGGGGAGGTACGCCGTACGCGGGTTGAGCATCGTAACCATGATACCCACCATACCCGTAGTGTTGCGCGGGCGGGCCCTGCTGCTGCTGCTGCTGCTGCTGTTGCGGTTGCTGCCAGGGAGCTGCTCCTTGCGCGGGAGCGCCACCATATCCTCCTTGTGCGTCTCCTCGACTCTGGGCCCACGGAGGAACCGACGAGTCGCCATCTCGGTGGCTATAATCTCGACTCTCGTAACCCCGATGGCCATGATCTCGTTGACCATGATCTCGTTGACCATGATCTCGTTGACCGTAATCTCGGTCCTGTCGTTCCTGTCGGTCTCGTTGCCAAGGAGCAACACCCCCTCCAGCCGGCTGGCGTGCCCAGGGACGAGAATCCCCGCCAGGAGCGTACGAGTCGCCCTGATCATAGCCGCCAGGAGCAGCTTCGATGCGACCCGCCGGGCCGTTGCCAGATGGGTTACCAGAAAGCT